>NC_039363.1:40318734-40349191 GCF_003573695.1 Papaver somniferum
ACTGAGTTAACTCGTTGACCCTGTTTTGAATCAGTCTAGTTGACTGAGTGGAAACAGTTGACCGATTTTTACCTTGACCAGTTGACTAGTCTGACCGTTGACCAGACTTTGACTTGATCTTTTACCCTGGACTTGAGCTTGGACGTTGACTTTTACTTAAACTTTGACCATTAGAGACCGTTCGTTGACTTATAGACTGGACCTTAGTTAATATGCTTGATTAGTGAACTTGGGCTTATAACCAGTTTTCTTAATGAACATGAATTGGACACTTGTGGTCTGAATTAGCCTTTGGCTTCTTCTACAAAGTTATAGATATTCATTAGACTAATATTGTCTGAGATACAAGTTGAATGAATGGTAGTGTTGTATTGAAATGAAATACAAGTGTAAGTAAGGGATCTAATGGTTGTGTTAAACTGAACTTGGGTATGCTTATGAGATGTTTGAACAGAAGTTGATTTTAATGTTGTTAACAATAGCCGTAGTGAAAGCCCACAACTGCAGGTCTAGATAAGCAGAATTTGTATTTAAGAGTAAGTTATAAAGTTGCTTTTAATTGAATGAATTGATTGTTTGTGTTTAGTCTGGTAGAATTGATGTAAGAGTGAAGAGGATGTAGTTCATTTTTTTAGCCTGTGCAGTAGCGTAGGCCTGTTAGTCATCCCAGTAAGATATCTGACTAATTGATTAGCTGACTCAGTTAATCTGACTGAGTTAACTCGTTGACCCTGTTTTGAATCAGTCTAGTTGACTGAGTGGAAACAGTTGACCGATTTTTACCTTGACCAGTTGACTAGTCTGACCGTTGACCAGACTTTGACTTGATCTTTTACCCTGGACTTGAGCTTGGACGTTGACTTTTACTTAAACTTTGACCATTAGAGACCGTTCGTTGACTTATAGACTGGACCTTAGTTAATATGCTTGATTAGTGAACTTGGGCTTATAACCAGTTTTCCTAATGAACATGAATTTGACCTTTGTGGTCTGAATTAGCCTTTGGCTTCTTCTACAAAGTTATAGATATTCATTAGACTAATATTGTCTGAGATACAAGTTGAATGAATGGTGGTGTTGTATTGAAATGAAATACAAGTGTACGTAAGGGATCCAATGGTTGTGTTAAACTGAACTTGGGTGTGCTTATGAGATGTTTGAGCAGAAGTTGATTGTAATGCTGTTAACAATAGCCTTAGTGGAAGCCTGCAACTGCATGTCTAGGTAAGCAGAATTTGTATTTAAGAGTAAGTTATAAAGTTGCTTTTAAATGAACGAATTGATTGTTTGTGTTTAGTCTGTTAGAATTGATGTAAGAGTGAAGAGGATGTAGGTCATTCTTTTAGCCTGTGCAGTAACGTAGGCCTGTTAGTCATCCCAGTCATATATCTGACTAATTGATTAGCTGACTCAGTTAATCTGACTGAGTTAACTCGTTGACCCTGTTCCATATCAGTCTAGTTGACTGAGTTAAACCAGTTGACCGATTTAGACATTGACCAGTTGACTAGTATGACCATTGACCAGAATTTGACTTGACCTTTTACCCTAGAGTTGAGCTTGGACGTTGACAGTTACTTAACCTTTGACTGTTAGAGACTGTTCGTTGACTTATAGACTGGACCTTAGTTAATGTGCTTGATTAGTGAACTTGGGCTTATAACCAGTTTTCCTAATGAACATGAATTTGACCTTTGTGGTCTGAATTAGCCTTTGGCTTCTTCTACAAAGTTATAGATATTCATTAGACTAATATTGTCTGAGATACAAGTTGAATGAATGGTGGTGGTGTATTGAAATGAAATACAAGTGTAAGTAAGGGATCCGATGGTTGTGTTAAACTGAACTTGGGTGTGCTTATGAGATGTTTGAGCAGAAGTTGATTGTAATGCTGTTAACAATAGCCTTAGTGAAATCCTGCAACTGCATGTCTAGGTAAGCAGAATTTGTATTTAAGAGTAAGTTATAAAGTTGCTTTTAAATGAACGAATTTATTGTTTGTGTTTAGTCTGGTAGAATTGATGTAAGAGTGAAGAGGATGTAGGTCATTCTTTTAGCCTGTGCAGTAACGTAGGCCTGTTAGTCATCCCAGTCATATATCTGACTAATTGATTAGCTGACTCAGTTAATCTGACTGAGTTAACTCGTTGACCCTGTTCCATATCAGTCTAGTTGACTGAGTTAAACCAGTTGACCGATTTAGACATTGACCAGTTGACTAGTATGACCATTGACCAGAATTTGACTTGACCTTTTACCCTAGACTTGAGCTTGGACGTTGACTGTTACTTAACCTTTGACTGTTAGAGACTGTTCGTTGACTTATAGACTGGACCTTAGTTAATGTGCTTGATTAGTGAACTTGGGCTTATAACCAGTTTTCCCAATGAACATGAATTGGACCTTTGTGGTCTGAATTAGCCTTTGGCTTCTTCTACAAAGTTATAGATATTCATTAGACTAATATTGTCTGAGATACAAGTTGAATGAATGGTAGTGTTGTATTGAAATGAAATACAAGTGTAAGTAAGGGATCTAATGGTTGTGTTAAACTGAACTTGGGTATGCTTATGAGATGTTTGAACAGAAGTTGATTTTAATGTTGTTAACAATAGCCTTAGTGAAAGCCCACAACTGCAGGTCTAGGTAAGCAGAATTTGTATTTAAGAGTAAGTTATAAAGTTGCTTTTAATTGAATGAATTGATTATTTGTGTTTAGTTTGGTAGAAATGATGTAAGAGTGAAGAGGATGTAGTTCATTTTTTTAGCTTGTGCAGTAGCGTAGGCCTATTAGTCATCCCAGTCAGATATCTGACTAATTGATTAGCTGACTCAGTTAATCTCACTGAGTTAACTCGTTGACCCTGTTTCGAATCAGTCTAGTTGACTGAGTTGAACCAGTTGACCGATTTAGACATTGACCAGTTGACTAGTCTGACCGTTGACCAGACTTTGACTTGACCTTTTACCCTAGACTTTGAGCTTGGACGTTGACTGTTACTTAACCTTTGACCGTTAGAGACTGTTCGTTGACTTATAGACTGGACCTTAGTTAATGTGCTTGATTAGTGAACTTGAGATTATAACCAGTTTTCCTAATGAACATGAATTTGACCTTTGTGGTCTGAATTAGCCTTTGGCTTCTTCTACAAAGTTATAGATATTCATTAGACTAATATTGTATGAGATACAAGTTGAATGAATGGTGGTGTTGTATTGAAATGAAATACAAGTGTAAGTAAGGGATCCAATGGTTGTGTTAAACTGAACTTGGGTGTGCTTATGAGATGTTTGAGCAGAAGTTGATTGTAATGTTGTTAACAATAGCCTTAGTGAAAGCCTGCAACTGCATGTCTAGGTAAGCAGAATTTGTATTTAAGAGTAAGTTATAAAGTTGCTTTTAAATGAACGAATTGATTGTTTGTGTTTAGTCTGTTAGAATTGATGTAAGAGTGAAGAGGATGTAGGTCATTCTTTTAGCCTGTGCAGTAACGTAGGCCTGTTAGTCATCCCAGTCATATATCTGACTAATTGATTAGCTGACTCAGTTAATCTGACTGAGTTAACTCGTTGACCCTGTTCCATATCAGTCTAGTTGACTGAGTTAAACCAGTTGACCGATTTAGACATTGAACAGTTGACTAGTATGACCATTGACCAGAATTTGACTTGACCTTTTACCCTAGACTTGAGCTTGGACGTTGACAGTTACTTAACCTTTGACTGTTACAGATTGTTCGTTGACTTATAGACTGGACCTTAGTTAATGTGCTTGATTAGTGAACTTGGGCTTATAACCAGTTTTCCCAATGAACATGAATTGGACCTTTGTGGTCTGAATTAGCCTTTGGCTTCTTCTACAAAGTTATAGATATTCATTAGACTAATATTGTCTGAGATACAAGTTGAATGAATGGTGGTGTTGTATTGAAATGAAATACAAGTGTAAGTAAGGGATCCAATGGTTGTGTTAAAGTGAACTTGGGTATGCTTATGATATGTTTGAGCAGAAGTTGATTGTAACGATGTTAACAATAGCCTTAGTGAAAGCCTGCAACTGCATGTCTAGGTAAGCAAAATTTGTATTTAAGAGTAAGTTATAAAGTTGCTTTTTAATAAACGAATTGATTGTTTGTGTTTAGTCTGGTAGAATTGATGTAAGAGTGAAGAGGATGTAGTTCATTTTTTTAGCCTGTGCAGTAGCGTAGGCATGTTAGTCATCCCAGTAAGATATCTGACTAATTGATTAGCTGACTCATTTAATCTCACTGAGTTAACTCGTTGACCCTGTTTTGAATCAGTCTAGTTGACTGAGTGGAAACAGTTGACCGATTTTTACCTTGACCAGTTGACTAGTCTGACCGTTGACCAGACTTTGACTTGATCTTTTACCCTGGACTTGAGCTTGGACGTTGACTTTTACTTAAACTTTGACCATTAGAGACCGTTCGTTGACTTATAGACTGGACCTTAGTTAATATGCTTGATTAGTGAACTTGGGCTTATAACCAGTTTTCTTAATGAACATGAATTGGACACTTGTGGTCTGAATTAGCCTTTGGCTTCTTCTACAAAGTTATAGATATTCATTAGACTAATATTGTCTGAGATACAAGTTGAATGAATGGTAGTGTTGTATTGAAATGAAATACAAGTGTAAGTAAGGGATCTAATGGTTGTGTTAAACTGAACTTGGGTATGCTTATGAGATGTTTGAACAGAAGTTGATTTTAATGTTGTTAACAATAGCCGTAGTGAAAGCCCACAACTGCAGGTCTAGATAAGCAGAATTTGTATTTAAGAGTAAGTTATAAAGTTGCTTTTAATTGAATGAATTGATTGTTTGTGTTTAGTCTGGTAGAATTGATGTAAGAGTGAAGAGGATGTAGTTCATTTTTTTAGCCTGTGCAGTAGCGTAGGCCTGTTAGTCATCCCAGTAAGATATCTGACTAATTGATTAGCTGACTCAGTTAATCTGACTGAGTTAACTCGTTGACCCTGTTTTGAATCAGTCTAGTTGACTGAGTGGAAACAGTTGACCGATTTTTACCTTGACCAGTTGACTAGTCTGACCGTTGACCAGACTTTGACTTGATCTTTTACCCTGGACTTGAGCTTGGACGTTGACTTTTACTTAAACTTTGACCATTAGAGACCGTTCGTTGACTTATAGACTGGACCTTAGTTAATATGCTTGATTAGTGAACTTGGGCTTATAACCAGTTTTCCTAATGAACATGAATTTGACCTTTGTGGTCTGAATTAGCCTTTGGCTTCTTCTACAAAGTTATAGATATTCATTAGACTAATATTGTCTGAGATACAAGTTGAATGAATGGTGGTGTTGTATTGAAATGAAATACAAGTGTACGTAAGGGATCCAATGGTTGTGTTAAACTGAACTTGGGTGTGCTTATGAGATGTTTGAGCAGAAGTTGATTGTAATGCTGTTAACAATAGCCTTAGTGGAAGCCTGCAACTGCATGTCTAGGTAAGCAGAATTTGTATTTAAGAGTAAGTTATAAAGTTGCTTTTAAATGAACGAATTGATTGTTTGTGTTTAGTCTGTTAGAATTGATGTAAGAGTGAAGAGGATGTAGGTCATTCTTTTAGCCTGTGCAGTAACGTAGGCCTGTTAGTCATCCCAGTCATATATCTGACTAATTGATTAGCTGACTCAGTTAATCTGACTGAGTTAACTCGTTGACCATGTTCCATATCAGTCTAGTTGACTGAGTTAAACCAGTTGACCGATTTAGACATTGACCAGTTGACTAGTATGACCATTGACCAGAATTTGACTTGACCTTTTACCCTAGACTTTGAGCTTGGACGTTGACAGTTACTTAACCTTTGACTGTTAGAGACTGTTCGTTGACTTATAGACTGGACCTTAGTTAATGTGCTTGATTAGTGAACTTGGGCTTATAACCAGTTTTCCTAATGAACATGAATTTGACCTTTGTGGTCTGAATTAGCCTTTGGCTTCTTCTACAAAGTTATAGATATTCATTAGACTAATATTGTCTGAGATACAAGTTGAATGAATGGTGGTGGTGTATTGAAATGAAATACAAGTGTAAGTAAGGGATCCAATGGTTGTGTTAAACTGAACTTGGGTGTGCTTATGAGATGTTTGAGCAGAAGTTGATTGTAATGCTGTTAACAATAGCCTTAGTGAAAGCCTGCAACTGCATGTCTAGGTAAGCAGAATTTGTATTTAAGAGTAAGTTATAAAGTTGCTTTTAAATGAAAGAATTTATTGTTTGTGTTTAGTCTGGTAGAATTGATGTAAGAGTGAAGAGGATGTAGGTCATTCTTTTAGCCTGTGCAGTAACGTAGGCCTGTTAGTCATCCCAGTCATATATCTGACTAATTGATTAGCTGACTCAGTTAATCTGACTGAGTTAACTCGTTGACCCTGTTCCATATCAGTCTAGTTGACTGAGTTAAACCAGTTGACCGATTTAGACATTGACCAGTTGACTAGTATGACCATTGACCAGAATTTGACTTGACCTTTTACCCTAGACTTGAGCTTGGACGTTGACAGTTACTTAACCTTTGACTGTTAGAGACTGTTCGTTGACTTATAGACTGGACCTTAGTTAATGTGCTTGATTAGTGAACTTGGGCTTATAACCAGTTTTCCCAATGAACATGAATTGGACCTTTGTGGTCTGAATTAGCCTTTGGCTTCTTCTACAAAGTTATAGATATTCATTAGACTAATATTGTCTGAGATACAAGTTGAATGAATGGTGGTGTTGTATTGAAATGAAATACAAGTGTAAGTAAGGGATCCAATGGTTGTGTTAAACTGAACTTGGGTATGCTTATGATATGTTTGAGCAGAAGTTGATTGTAACGATGTTAACAATAGCCTTAGTGAAAGCCTGCAACTGCATGTCTATGTAAGCAAAATTTGTATTTAAGAGTAAGTTATAAAGTTGCTTTTTAATAAACGAATTGATTGTTTGTGTTTAGTCTGGTAGAATTGATGTAAGAGTGAAGAGGATGTAGTTCATTTTTTTAGCATGTGCAGTAGCGTAGGCCTGTTAGTCATCCCAGTAAGATATCTGACTAATTGATTAGCTGACTCAGTTAATCTGACTGAGTTAACTCGTTGACCATGTTTTGAATCAGTCTAGTTGACTGAGTGGAAACAGTTGACCGATTTAGACCTTGACCAGTTGAATAGTCTGACCGTTGACCATACTTTGACTTGATCTTTTACCCTGGACTTGAGCTTGGACGTTGACTTTTACTTAACCTTTGACCGTTATAGACCGTTCGTTGACTTATAGACTGGACCTTAGTTAATATGCTTGATTAGTGAACTTGGGCTTATAACCAGTTTTCTTAATGTACATGAATTGGACCCTTGTGGTCTGAATTAGCCTTTGGCTTCTTCTGCAAAGTTATAGATATTCATTAGACTAATATTGTCTGAGATACAAGTTGAATGAATGGTAGTGTTGTATTGAAATGAAATACAAGTGTAAGTAAGGGATCTAATGGTTGTGTGAAACTGAACTTGGGCATGCTTATGAGATGTTTGAACAAAAGTTGATTTTAATGTTGTTAACAATAGCCTTAGTGAAAGCCCACAACTGCAGGTCTAGGTAAGCAGAATTTGTATTTAAGAGTAAGTTATAAAGTTGCTTTTAATTGAATGAATTGATTATTTGTGTTTAGTCTGGTAGAATTGATGTAAGAGTGAAGAGGATGTAGTTCATTTTTTTAGCCTGTGCAGTAGCGTAGGCCTATTAGTCATCCCAGTTAGATATCTGACTAATTGATTAGCTGACTCATTTAATCTCACTGAGTTAACTCGTTGACCCTGTTCCGAATCAGTCTAGTTGATTGAGTTGAACCAGTTGACCGATTTAGACATTGACCAGTTGACTAGTCTGACCGTTGACTAGACTTTGACTTGACCTTTTACCCTGGACTTTGAGCTTGGACGTTGACTGTTACTTAACCTTTGACCGTTAGAGACTGTTCGTTGACTTATAGACTGGACCTTAGTTAATGTGCTTGATTAGTGAACTTGGGCTTATAACCAGTTTTCCTAATGAACATGAATTTGACCTTTGTGGTCTGAATTAGCCTTTGGATTTTTCTACAAAGTTATAGATATATTTATTAGACTAATATTGTCTGAGATACAAGTTGAATGAATGGTGGTGTTGTATTGAAATGAAATACAAGTGTAAGTAAGGGATCCAATGGTTGTGTTAAACTGAACTTGGGTGTGCTTATGAGATGTTTGAGCAGAAGTTGATTGTAATGCTGTTAACAATAGCCTTAGTGAAAGCCTGCAACTGCATGTCTAGGTAAGCAGAATTTGTATTTAAGAGTAAGTTATAAAGTTGCTTTTAAATGAACGAATTGATTGTTTGTGTTTAGTCTGGTAGAATTGATGTAAGAGTGAAGAGGATGTAGGTCATTCTTTTATCCTGTGCAGTAGCGTAGGCCTGTTAGTCATCCCAGTCATATATCTGACTAATTGATTAGCTGACTCAGTTAATCTAACCGAGTTAACTCGTTGACCCTGTTCCATATCAGTCTAGTTGACTGAGTGGAAACAGTTGACCGATTTAGGCCTTGACCAGTTGACTAGTCTGACTGTTGACCAGACTTTGACTTGATCATTTACCCTGGACTTGAGCTTGGACGTTGACTTTTACTTAACCTTTGACCGTTAGAGACCGTTCGTTGACTTATAGACTGGACCTTAGTTAATATGCTTGATTAGTGAACTTGGGCTTATAACCAGTTTTCTTAATGAACATGAATTGGACCCTTGTGGTCTGAATTAGCCTTTGGCTTCTTCTACAAAGTTATAGATATTCATTAGACTTAGAGCTTCTCCAATGGGTTGTGTGTGAAGCAAAAAGTCTTTATCCACGTAGGATACACTACCATTTTTCCAAAAAAGAACCTCCAACCCTAACCTCTTTGACTAACTTGTAGATGACATGGCATACTTTTAGGTAGACATTCACTTCGTCAACCTCTTGTTTAAGAGGTTCATCAAAAGGATTTATTCCCGTCCTACTCAGCTATATAGAATTAAAAATTAATTTAATACATTAAAGTTGATTTTTAATTGAAAATAAGAAGCAGAACAATAATTTTTTCCTTTCTCCCTCGTTTTGAAGAAACGAAAAAAGTTTGCTTCCATATATTTTTAAAATTCATGGTCATCATTCGTATTACCAGTGGTAACACTCTTAGAAGTTGACAAGGTCCATATACATCAACGACAAAACACACCCCTTTATTGTTATGTACTCGATGCTAGTCCATCACAATCTATAATCTCGAATTATATCAGATTCTTTCAATGTACCCGTCAATAGTCCATGATCAATGACTATCAAATAAACTATTTATCTTAATGGATCCCATGTTTTTGTGATGTAGGACATCTACCTGTTTTCAATATATCAACTGTCTCAGTTGATCCAATTGTTCCGTATCAACAATGATAGTTGATCCCTTTATGATGTATCAACTTTCATAGTTGATCCCTTTGCGATGTATCAATCGTCACAGTTGATTCTTTGGTTTACTTGTGTTACAAGTCTAGAACTTCTTCTTTTAGAGTTTCCTTATTTATTCTTTTAGAGTTTTTACTATTTTTAGGTTCTTATCGCCTATATAAACAAGTTTATTAAGTTCTTGTAAGACACATTATTATTTTTATCAAGATTATTCAATACAACTCTTTCAGAACTTTATATCATTCTCATCTTTAAACCTTATTGGTCGTCTGTTTTTCATCCTTTTCTTCCATTCTCAACACCTGCAATCTCCGTATTGCCTTCTTCTCTTATCGTACTACACTATTTTGTGACCAAATGTTGCATCTTTATTTTTCAGAGAGATAGTTTGATTGCATGGCATTCCTAAGTCTATTACTTCTGATAGAGATACAAAATTTCTGAGCTATTTATCGAAGACTTTATGGATGCGTTTGGGAACTAGTTTACAGTTCAGCACTACTTCACATCCTCAAACAGATGGGCAGACTGAAGTTTTCAATCGTTCTTTAGGCAATTTAATTCGAGCCAAATGCATTGATAACAACAAACAATGGTATATATTGCTGACTCACATGGAGTTTGCATTAAACACTTTTATAAACAGATCTACAGGTAAAACTCCATTTGAAATTGTTTATTCAGAGGTACCTAATCATGTACTAGACTTGGTTGTATTTCCTAAGTTACATAAATCCAATGTCAAAGCTGATAATCTGCTGGAACAAGCTTCTCAACTACATCATGAGGTAAAAACAAAGCTTGAGAAGTCTAATGCTAAATACAAGGATGCTGCAGATAAGCATAAAAGATTCAAAAGTTTTCAATGGGAGAGCTGGTAATGATTCATCTACGCAAGGAAAGATTTCCAGTTGGCACTTATAACAAGACTAAGATGAAGAACTACGACCCTTTCAAAATCATGAAGAAAATCAGTGACAGTGCATATGTCATTGATCTACCCAAGGAATGGAACATTTCTAAGGTGTTCAATGTTCAAGATATTTTCACATTTCATGGTGATAATGACCTCTTATTTGTCTCAAGCAACTCAGGGACGAGTTTTTCTCAAGAAGGGGGGACTGATGTAGGACATCTACCTGTTTTCAATGTATCAACTGTCTCAGTTGATCCAATTGTTCCGTATCAACAATGACAGTTGATCCCTTTATGCTGTATCAACTTTCACAGTTGATCCCTTTGCTTTGTATCAACTGTCACATTTGATTCTTTGGTTTACTTGTGTTACAAGTCTAGAACTTCTTCTTCTAGAGTTTCCTTATTTCTTCTTTTAGAGTTTCCTTATTTCTTCTTTTAGAGTTTTTACTATTTTTAGGTTCTTATCATGCCTATATAAACAGGTTTATTAAGTTCTTGTAAGACACATTATTATTTTTATCAAGATTATTCAATACAACTCTTTCAGAGCTTTCTATCATTCTCATCTTTAAACCTTATTGTTCGTCTGTTTCTCATCCTTTTCTTCCATTCTCAAGACCTGCAATCTCCGTATTGCCTTCTTCTCTTATCGCACTACACTATTTTGTGACAAAATGATTTGTAAATTAGATTGAATCATGAATCTGGTTTTGCAACATTCAGCAATTTTGTACCCTAAAAACGCATTTGGTGTTGTGCAACCTTTTTTCTTCTTTTTGACTGATGTTAAAAGAAAGTGTTAACCATCACTGTTGGCGGTAGAGAAGAATTATCCAAGATATGCAACTCAGCTCCTTGTATATAAAATAAATCTTTTGTTAGATTTGAGAATAAGCAACAGCTAGGCAAAAATATATCTAAAAACGAAAATGGGTTGGAGAAGATATTTCTTTTTCCCTTATAATTAGGAAAATTGGTTACCAAATAAGACAGAGGATGTCTTCCCACAGTGCCACATATGAAACTGACCACAAGACCATTGGAGAAGCTCTTAGCTTGTGGACTATATAATCAACCTAATTGAGTTAGCAAACCTTTAGATATGCTAAAGATAGATAATGAAAAGGTGTAGAACCATTAGATAGTCCACTTAGCCTATAACTAGAGGCTTTGAAATTATGTTATGAGCCTTATGTGAGCCTTTTGGCTAATCTCTTAGAGTGATTGTGTGATAACAATTAGTCTTTATTAACAACGATCGATTCAAAGGATGAACCCGTGGATCGTGGATCTCGAGGTAGGCATGGCTTGTCATCAATTCATGTGGGAACCCTCTTGTAATCATTTAGTTCATTTCAAATGCGAGCATGATGTGTCTTTATTTCTTATGAGCATATTTGTGTGTAATTGATTGGGTATGTTGTGTAATATACATTGTTTGGATTCTGCAAATGTTATATCTATTTTTATTTTTATTTTAGCTCAGATGAGGCAATATCGTTATATAGGGGCTTCGGCTCCCTATATTACTTTTACACAATTTTCTTGTGAGAATCCGTTCATTTGCATATTATGCTTGATTGCCAAACCTTCGGGACTTATGATGGTAGTTTCCCGAATCATGGTTTGTATGAGAACTCTGTGTGGATGGCGTTAGTATTTGAGTCTGGATTTATTCTACTGTCGTCTTCTCCAATGAGTTTAGCGAGGTCAGGGTGTCATATTTTTGGTTTGTTCCAGCATCAGTTTTGTAGATCATCTGGAGGTGGTATTTTACGGATATTGTTATTATGGTACGCAATATCTGAGGAAATGGAATTAGAATGACCTTTCTTTCATGAATGTTATTATGATGCTTGCTGATTATTGAGTGAATAATTTGATGTGTGTTTGTGTGAATTCCCCGCGAGGAGTGACTGTGGTCTCCCCACAACTCCTTGCTAAGTCTTATTCAGCACGGGAAGTGTAAATATTATATAACATGGGAAGTGTAATACAGTTATCTAACACGTAAAGCGTAATAGTATTACTTTTTATTTTATAACCTAATTTATGTCGTTAATGACCCATATGAGGCAATATTATGTTGAGGTATTTGGAGAAATCACTGATAAACACGTAAGTGCCACAGCTCTGAGGACATTAAGAATTTGCAAGGGGCAGTCATCTTGCCAAACCATAATGGAACCATTTCCCAGCCGCAGACTTAACACAAGCACCTTAATTCCACTGGGGCCTAAACTTATCAAGTTGGAGAGGTGGCTTGTTCTACCAACACCACATCTTATCTGTATCTTCTACCACATCTCGTTTCCTTGAAAAAAAAAGGAAGTCTCAAGCAGGTGGTATTGTTATTAACGAGAAAAAAATGGTTTTGAGCACTATCTTTCTTCAAGTGTTCAAGAGCAGCTGCCGTACTTCTTATTCATGGTGCGAGGTCGAGAAATTACAAACGAGTGGTTGAAAGTCAAAACGTTCTTAACTGCATCAGGATTATTTCCGTTCTTCTTTACCTCTTTGCTCATGAACACGAAAATAATTCCAGGAAGTAACAGTCATTTCAGGAAGGGCTGTGTCCGTTGATGTTTATGTATGTTGGCTGAATTTGTGTGGGGCTTTTGGTATCGTGAATGGGTTCAACTTCGGATTCAAGCTACAGAGAATGAAGATGTCATTCCACATAAGGATTCAGTCCGTGGAGAATATTCAAGTGGTGTTCAGTCGATGGAGTATGGCTGGATCTGTACTCGACATATATGGATTGTGGTTCGAGTTATGTACAAGGAAGATGGATATAATGGATCAACTGTTGGTAGCAGTGGTGATTTGTACAAGCTGCTGACACCGGTGGAGGACGATGCCGTGGACTGAATACGGCAGCGACAAGCCATGATAACTGGTGGCTGAACTTGGACTGAAATCTGGTCGAAATGGAGGTTGACTGTGATGAGAATATCGGGTGTAGGTTATGAGATGAACGGAAGTCGGACGGAGATGAAATGGCCGATGCAAAGCTGTGGTTGGACACGAACTGCAACAAAAATATCAAGAGATCTTTACGATCTAGTCCAGAAAACCCGACCCGGATTACTGGCTGGTCCAGCGGGATATAACAATTAATGGCTAGTCCAATAAAGTTTAAAAACATGTTATTTTACCTATATACCCTGGACCACGTGATGTGTACAGTTTCCGTCCGTTTTCTTTTCATTTTTTTTCCAGTTGCATTCTCTATCTCTTCTGCAACCTAACTCTCAATTGAAAAACGCAAACTGCTTCGTCTTTCTTCACATTCAGAAAACTGCTCCCGTCTCTCTTCTGTAATCTAACTCAATTAATCACCATTATCAGAAAAAGATCGAAAAATCACCATTATCAGAAACAGAAACTGCTTCTTCTTTCAGTATCTGACCTAATTTTCATTAAATTCAATTGAAGAAGAAATGGGTACAAGTAGAAAAATTAAGAGGACGATTACAGAAGAAATTACTGAAGTATCTCCATCACCAGTGAAAAGAAGAAAGAAATCTGACGATGATTCACCAACAGAAGCGTCCCCTGCTTCTAAATCTCCTACACTATTGAAAAGAAGAAGCAAATCTGTCGATGATTCAGCAACAGAAACCTCCCCTACTGCTAAATCTCGTACACCAGTGAAAAGAAGAAGGAAGTCTACCGATGATTCACCAACATGAACCTCCCCTACTGCTAAATCTCCTACACTATTGAAAAGAAGAAGCAAATCTGTCGATGATTCAGCAACAGAAACCTCCCCTACTGCTAAATCTCGTACACCAGTGAAAAGAAGAAAGAAGTCTACCGATGATTCACCAACAGGAACCTCCCCTACTGCTAAATCTCCAACAACAAGAAGTATGAGTAAGGTTCCTCAGGAAAAAGGTAAATCAAATCAAAAACAAAGCCAAATATGTACTTCATATTGGCATGCAATATTCCCAAAACCTAAAATATGTACTGTTACATATTGAAATGTAGTGTTGTTTAACTAATACATACTAAAATTTAGTATGTCAATTTATATGTGTACTACATATCAATATGTTGTCTGCAATTTGTACTTCATTTTGACAAGTTATATGTTGTACCATACTGATATGTAATGTGTACAAAACTTTTTGATATGTAGTCTGCAATTTGTACTTCATTTTTGACAAGTTATATGAGTAAGGTTCCTCGGGAAAAAAGTAAATCAAATCAAAAACAAAGCCTAATATGTACTTCATATTGACATGCAATATTCCCAAAATCTAAAATATGTACTGTTACATATTGAAATGTATTGTTGTTTAACTAATACATACTAAAATTTAGTATATCAATTTATATGTGTACTACATATCAATATGTTGTCTGCAATTTGTACTTCATTTTTACAAGTTATATGTTGTACCATACTGATATGTAATGTGTACAAAACTTTTGGTTTACAAAAACAGCAAAAACCAAGGGAAAGAAAGCAGATGACACAAAAATAGTCTTACTTGCTAAAAGTAATCTGACAGTACATATCACTATTTACCTATTTTCTTTTCTTTTTATTATTGGTTTCATTTCATTTCATGAGTTCAAGAATGTTCAAAAACATATATCTAATAACTTGGTATACAGTTAAAAACTAGTTTATAACATGTTATGCAGAAATAATAATATGCATAATGTCTTATGCATCTAAACAAAAATGATGCATAACCAGAAAAGTGAAAACAATAATGCATAAGACATTATGCAGCTAAAACAAAATAATGCATAGTGTCTTATGCATCTAAACAAAATGATGCATAAGACACTATGCACGTGCATAAAAACATAATCCATAAATCATAAAAGCGAAAACAATAATGCATAAGACGTTATGCAGCTAAAACAAAATAATGGCATAATGTCTTATGCACTAAACAAAATGATGCATAAGACATTATGCACGTGCATAAAAATCCATAAATCAGAAAAGTGAAAAAAGTAATGCATAAGACATTATGCAGCTAAAACAAAATAATGCATAATGTCTTATGCATCTAAAAAAAACTGATGCATAACCAGAAAAGTGAAAAAAAGTAATGCATAAGACATTATGCAGCTAAAACAAAAATAATGCATAATGTATTATGCATCTAAAAAAAACTGATGCATAACCAGAAAAGTGAAAAAAAGTAATGCATAAGACATTATGCAGCTAAAACAAAATAATGCATAATGTCTTATGCACTAAACAAAATGATGCAGAAGACATTATGCAGCAAAAAAAAAAAATTAATGCATAATGTCTTATGCATCTAAAAAAACTGATGCATAACCAGAAAAGTGAGAAAATTAATGCATAAGACATTATGTAGCTAAAACAAAATAATGCATAATGTCTTATGCATCTAAAAAAAACTGACGCATAACCAGAAAAGTGAAAAAAAGTAATGCATAAGATATTATGCAGCTAAAACAAAAATAATGCATAATGTATTATGCATCTAAAAAAAACTGATGCATAACCAGAAAATACTTCAGTATGTAAATACTTCACTACTGGTGATAGATACGGCGGTGAATCTCTCAAGGTCATTCTTCTTCTTAATTACCTCATATCCAGTTCTCATGCAGTATTTTGGCATGCTATACGTACGGCATCAACACCACCATAGAATAATTGATCTGTATCATCAAAAATCTTATCCCAACCATCTGAAAAAAACACTCTTGGGGCTTCTTTACCTTCTTTCAAATAACTATTCTTTGCACTGACAACTAAGTCTGCATTACTGTCAACTTCCATACGCCTAGACGCACCATTTGAAATTACATCCACGTGCAAATCAAAGAAAGCTGATTGCTTTGAAGAATGTAATGCAGAGATGCCCTGGAGTGTTACATCGGCAAGAATAGGAACTATCGCTTGATTCTGGAAATAGTTAACCAGAATAGTCAATGGAGTCAACCAGCTCCACATATTACAGATGCAAAATTTCAAATTCTCTAAAGTTGAAAACGATGTAACCTCATATGCAAAATGATATTGCTTATGGTATATATGAGAATAGATGGAGAAGTCTGGTTTGGGAGCAACGTCAGACATGTTAACCCTGTAAATGATCAAAAAATTAACTAAGTCTCTGAATGGATATAAGTTATACATATTGATATGTATTGGCATCTACTGTATTGCACGATACATACTAAGAGCGCAGGCTATATGTAGTACGTATTGGTATGTAACATGTAGAATAACTAAGTCTCTGAATTCCTATACGTTATACATATTGATATGTATTGGCATCTATTGTATTTTAGTAGATATATTTGCAGGCTATATGCAGTACGTATTGGTATGTAACATGTAGAATATATTTTACAACATATCAATATGTTTTGAGTTTGATCTTCTATAAATAGAAGAACTGCAGCTATATCAAAAAGAGAATACAAAATTACTACACGATCTATCTAACAAAACAAACCTATATCAAAAAATACAGTAAAACAAACCTATATCAGATTACAAAGAAACTAAAACAGAACAGCAGCAGAGAAAAGGTGATTATAGTAACATACCTTGTTCGAATCTGAGATTAACCTAATTCGATTTTAAGATACCTAATTGAAACACACAAAAATCACAATGTAAATCGAACAGAAACTGAATTGAACAATGTAAATCATCACAAAATTGAAATCATAAAAGAAAGATAACAATGTACATCATAGACAACTATTCTGATAGAAATCGGATCAGAATAAACCTAATTATTCATCAACATTCCAAGAACAACAGCAGAGGAAGATGATTTACGAGATAAATACCTTGTTCGAATCTGATTTCGAAGCACAGATGATTTACGAGATAATAGCTGTGATGAGCCTAATTGAAAGACGCTACCAGATACTGTGATGAACCAAAACGCAGGAGCAGAGAAAACCAAAGAGAAACAAATCTGAGATGAAAAAAAAGAGAAAGAAACTGAATTTGATTTGTTCGTGGAGTTGCAGAAAGGTATTTTTGGTACTTTTGAAAAACTTGTCTTGTGTGACCCGCACGTTTTGGACTACGGAATAAATATTCTGGTCCAAAAACATGTTTTTGGACCAGCGGATAATTTTATTCTAGGGGTGGATTAGAGAGTAACCGGTACTGGGTTTCCTGGACTACCTAGTAATTCCTAGAAATGTCAAAGGAAGTGGGTCTGTGGTTAGTTCATTGAGAGAGGGAGATGGGTAGGCTGAGATGGCAGCGAAACAAGGAGCTGAGTTGCAGCTGTGGTGGTAATCGATCGGCAGCGAAGCTGGGTTTGCAGTTGGAGTTGAACTGGAATTCAGGGAGTTGAAATAAGGCTGCTGGAGTTATTGTTGTTGTTACTCGATTCAGCCAGTGGTTACATGGCCAGGGATTAGGAGTTGGTGACGTAACCGGACTTGGGAAAGAACAGAATGTAAAGTGGTCGGATTAGAAAAGAGTCTGAACTTGGAATATGGGCGGAGACTTGGATTGGGACTTTGGAAACTTGTTTGGTCCGAGGTAGAGTCTCGGGAGCATATATAAACACTAGGGATGCATACTGAAGAAGGGTTCCGAAAACTGGAGGCCGACCAGGCTACGAAAGCCGCAACGGAGAGAGCTGAGAAGAGGAGGTTGGAGACAGAAGATATTCATCTTGGGTTTCGGCGGCAAGACGAACTGCCGTGAAGGTTGAGGTGCAGAGCAACGAGAGGAGAAGAAGGGATCAAAGGGTTGCGTGACACAACCATATTGGTTTAATCTTTCTTTTCTTGTTATTATTTTTGATGGGTTTTAAGAAACCCTTTGATATGTTCTAATCCTTTTGTAGCTAGAGTTTTATGGAGAAAACTACTTCTAGCATTAAGACCATTTGAATTGATTTTGAATAATTTGGTATTAGGCTGTATGAATTGAATTTCGAAATCCAATAATTATGGTTTATTTTGGTTTTACAGAGAATACATCTTGTTGCCTCACCGGCTTTATACGACACAATAGCCTAAGTTCATTAATTCATGTAGGTTACAATTTTATGTGTTAGTATTTGATAATCCATGCTTAGGTTGATTCTTTTGATGGGTTATGCTTAGATGAAGCAAATAATAATTGTGAATCTATAAATTATGTTTTCGATAATTATGTCATCATTATTTGATAGGTCATGCTTAGAAATTTGATGAGCTATACTTAGGAGATGCGAGTTTATGATCGGAAATTATATCAATAATAGGTGTTGTAATAGAACAAAGCTATAAACACATATTTGGACTTAGAGTTCTTTTCGGTGCCCAATTATAAATAGTAGTGGAATTCATAAACCCAAGTAACAAACTCCTTCTCATTGTGTTTTATTAATCTTCATTTGTTTTGTTTCATTCTTTTTAAATCCTTAATTCTAAAAATCCAAAAACATCATTGTCGGTTAATTTATTAGAGATATTGGTTACAGTATTTCCACCGCTCCTCGTGGGAACGACCCGTACTTGCCCCTGTCTACTAGTTAGACACCGTGTGATTGCGGTTATCACATATAGGGTTCTCCCGAAATCTTATCAAACACTCTTATGCATGTTATGCACGATGACATGTTTGATTATTATTCTTTAAAACTGTGAAGTGTATTAGTGATTACTTGAAAGTTATATATTTCCATTGGGCACCCCTTGGGATGATGTGCTCACTCATTCCCGTTTCAGCTTCAGTAATCAGAAGCAATGGTGCGCGTGAAGATATCCGTTTTTGTAGCTTAAAGCTTTTAGCGATGTTATAGATGTTGTGAATATTTTATATATATGTATTCTATTTTGATTTTGTAAAACAACACATTAATATATTCCTATCACTCGAGAGATATGTCATTTGTATAATATCAGAGAGTTTGGGTTTTGTTATTAGCACTTTATATAATTACGATTCTTAGAATCGGCAATCTAGGTTTGATGCTTCAATTGGGTTGTAATCCTATTAGCTAAGCAGGTGATTAGGTTGGGGCGTCACGGGAACTAAGTAGCTAGGGGTAGTATGCTTGGTCTCAACTATATGAAGTTGGTTTAGATTTTTTATATCGACTTAATTTTGAGAGTATTCAATTATGGAATAGGTCCCGGGGTTTTTCTGCATTTGCAGTTTCCTCGTTAACAAAATCTTGATGTGCCATTTACTTTACTTTTCTGCATTATAATTGTTTTATTATAATTAAAGTAAATTGCATTTTATATTAACTCTGCATTACTTGATAGTGATCCTATATAGTTTGGTTAAGTCCAAACCTATTATCAAGTAACATACTTCGTTGTCGTATTGTCTTGATCTTGTATCCATAGTCAATCACATAAGTTATCTTGTTGTTGTATTGTCTCGATCTCCGTAGACAATCACATGAAGTGTGAACCGAATTATTTTATTGTCTCGACTCTGCCCATAGATGATCACTTTCGATAGAGGACTTATAGGTTGAAACAAAAAGATTGTAGTGTGTTTGGGTAACCTCGTCTTTTTAATTGGTATCAAAGCGGGCAAACATGAAAAGATCTAACAATTTGTGTTTGGTGCGATCCAACCTATAAGAATTGAATCTAATGGATGATTCAGTTAACGTTGTGCAAGAGTTCGAATAATCAAAAGTTGAAGATGTTATCACTTCGTTAACTCATGATCCAGGAGTTACGAAAATTAAGGGTACATATGAGTCTCTCTGATGGAAAACAAGATGTTGATAAAGAATTGGTAAAACTCCAAAAGCGTATAAGATCTCGTTCTACAAGGATGTTAATATTAAAGACATAATCTAATCTTCTTAAGCAAGAGATCAGAGAAAAGATATTCAACTAATATTCTAGCCAAAGAGAATATGGATCTCACTGTCAAAGTAGAATCTCTTGGTGAATCTCTTACTCAAGATCAAGAGATTCATCTTATGACTCTGACTAATGATTCTGTTATAATTTCTTCTGATGAGGAAACCAAAAGTCCTTGCTCGACTTTTACAGATTGTGATAATAAGACTTGTTTGATCACACCTGAAACAGATCATGATGATGGTAGTCTACCTAACTACATCAAGTTAGAAGTTAATGAAAAACCATCTTCTACAACTACTGATGATTAAAAGAAATCTTGTCCAAAGGAAACTTTGAACTGATCTCGTGAGAAAGATCTTAAGGAATACAACTTCCAGTCACTTGAAAGGAAACTTATACTTCTTCAAAATACTATTGTAAAAGTGTTAAAAGAAGTTTCTTGTCTTAAAAAACTGAAAGATCATTCCTCAGTATAAAGACAGAATATATCACAATCCGATAAAATCAACTCAAAAGAATCAGAAGAAAGAGTTGATAATCACTTCTGGAAAAAGGTTCCTTCTCACTCATGTAGAAACAATCTTTGTTTACATAAAGAACGTTTCCAGAAGAAAGAGAAGGAAATAATTTTCAAAAAAAAATAAAAATAAACAAAAGCCAAGAAAAATAATAAGGAAAATTTCTGATAATTATTTCAAAGGATCAAGCGGATGTGCATAATAAGGAAATCCTTAGAATGAGAAAATCATATGAAAATCTCATTGATAGAATTAAGAGAGATTTATCTATCTCTAAAAATTCTCACATCAGTACAGTTTCTCCTCATGATCATACATTTAGATCAAGGAAGGATCATCTTCTTGGGAGAAAATACTTTGGGAAGAAATTTCCAAAGACAAACATGAATTATGTTTCTGATACTCGTAGTAAGCACGATAAGGCTTATTCCGATACAACCTAGTTGTATGAGAATGTGCATCCTCATCCAAGTTTGTGCTCATAACTAGTGAGATGAGGAAGCACATAAAACAAGAGCATATGTTTTTGTGTTTGTATCGGGAAAAATATGTGAAAATTCTTAGATAAGTTGTGAATCCCTCTTGTCCAAAAAAATGTTCATGTTATAATGATCTTCGATAATTAGGTTTTATTCGAAATTCTCGATTTTTAATAAACCTTCTGTAGATACAGTCGAAATCCGTTAAGATTTCTAAATATCTAAAATGAAAAAATACACTTGGAAACTATTAATAAGAAGCCGCCACCCAACTTAGGGAATTGGGACCCAAATAAGCACTAGTCTGAAACAGAGAAACAGTCCGGGAATCAAGATACATGTTAGGAAGGTGTGAGGTAAGGTTTTTAAACTCATACGAGTCACGAGTTGACTCGTACGATTCGCGTCAAATATAATCAACTCGATTCAAATCGAGTCCCTGAATCGTTTTCCTTTAAGGATCGTGTTTTGACCAACGCTGACTTACGATTTGGAGAGTGTTGACCAAGTTAATCTATGAAAAAATTAAGAGGATATAAGGATTCGAACCTGGGACATCAAGCTTATGGACTAAGCATTTTACCGCTGTGCCAATTCGACTGTTGGTGATTATAATTAACCATATATACTACTTATAAAATCATAAGTTATGATTATTTTCAAAAAATTTCCATAAATCTATATTATTCTTAACCAAAATACGATTCAAAAATAAACCATGAATCTACGTTTCACGATTCAACATACGATTTGATTCGTAAAAATAGAAAAACGATTCACGTTTCGATTCACGATTTAAAACCTTGGTGTGAGGCACCTGACCCGTCCAATCCGAAGATCGGCCTCTACTTTATAATTGGGAAACTAGGGTTTGGATTGTAAAAAACATACAAAAGCAAATAAATTTCTTTTCTTGCAATTAACACCTGTTTTCGCAAATGGTTCTGAAAATGTTTACTTAGATCAATTAAGAAAACCAATGATGTGCACTGCTGCCGCAAAATCGTATCCAAAACTGTTTTTATCTCTATAAAACGCCAAATGTTTTCTCTTAATTTTTCCAACCCACTGTCTACTCTCGAAATTCCTCCCTCCCTTAAACACAAGAATTAGTTAGCTATTTATAATCTTCTTCCATCAACTAGGATCTTAGGATTAAGAGCTTCTCTAATGGAATGTGTGTGAGAAAAAAAGTCTTCGTACACGTAGGATACACATCCGAAATTCCTAAAATCTTTCTCCAACCCTAACCTCCATGACCAATGTGTAGATGACGTGGCATAGTTTTGGGTAGACATCCTCTTGCTCAACCTCTTGTTTTAAAGGTTCACATAGAGGATGTCTACCCATCCTAGTCAGCTTTTTTCAATAAATAATAATTTTAATATTTATTTAATAACTATTTTAATTACAAATTAAAATTGAAAACTCCTTTTTTTTCTCCATTCACCGGCCATCGAGAAAAGTCTTACGAAACCAAAATCATATGATAAACTACTTTGGACCAATCATATTTAATCATTATATACTCATAAAAAAAAAATCATATTTTGATCGATGTATACATGATTATATATCTATATGTATTAGTTTTCCATTATACCAGTTTCACCTCAGGATTTCGCTTTAGACCATTTCATCTCCTCACGTACCGACCATTACAGAGCTTTAGCTCCTCTCCAGTATACTCGACCTACAACTCCTTTGATTCTCTGAAATTCTCTTTTTCCCATGCTATCTCTAGAATTTAAATATAGGGTGGTTGCATCTAAAATTCTCCTTTTCCTATGTCAAATGGATGATATATAATCTGGTCGTTTATTAAATTTAATGGTTAACTATGATTAAGATAATCAGAAGAAGAAAGTTTCTCAGAAGAAGAAAGTTTCTCAGAAGAAAAAAAAAAAGGAGAAGCTAGCCAAAACATTGGTAAAAAAGCTAATGGGTTGGAGATGAGATTTTTGATTTCTTTATATTTAGTAAATTTGGTTGTTAGATAGGATAAAAGATGTCTTCCCCCAATGTCACATGTAAAGCTGACCGCATGACCATTGGAGAAGCTCTAAATGATTTTTGATCGGACGCCCTAAATTAAAAACCTATATATCATTTCCCAATTTCAAAAATATTATTCTTAAATTCAATCAATCCGAAGAGTTTTTTGTTAAATGGAAATACTTTGGGACAAAGCTAGAGATAATGTCGACATAATTTTTATGAAATGTGCCCCTTATTTGAAAATGACGCACATGGATTAAGGGGGAGCAAGTGGAATTGGGTCGGCTAACTTAATTATGAACTTAATGGACCTTTGTCTGTGGAAATCGTTCTCATTTTGGTGCAAGCTTAACTCAAACTTCGGAACTAGTAGGAACTAGTTTACGGATTATCATATTTAGCTCAAGTTTAACACCTAGTGGGCGGACTTTTGGTCTTTCACCCATTTTGGTTTTTATCTCGTGACCGTGATTATAGGCCTCCATCCCACTTAATATTTAAGACAGCTTCGGATACAATTTTGCTACATATTATCGTGACCATGTAAAATTGGGGTGTCTACAGTTGCCCCTCTTGAACAGAGGTTTGCGTGTAAATGAATGTCAAAGACGTATACATTTATTTTGCACCTTAACACGATTACAAATATTTTGTTGGATTCCTTACTTTTAAATTATTCGTGATGACATTAGAAAGTTCACCAAGATTATTTCTGAGTATTTTAATTTTGCACAAATACATATCCTCATGATAGAAATCACGACGAAGCGGTACTCGTGTCATACCAGCAATTGCGAAAACAGGCAGCTCTTTATTTATTTACAATGATTCACAATTCTACGTCATCTCAATTGCAATGTCTGAGTAGAATCTCCTCAATCTTAATGACTTTGTTCAAAGTGATTTCGTTATCTCTGGTCCTTGCTACGATCCATTAGAAGCTTGGAATATGCGAACTGCCCCATGCATTCTTGATTGCCACAATCCTTATGAAGAAAGTACACTTCCTCTTTGAACTTTGCGTCCAAAATCTGATGAAACCCTGTAATTGATGACCTTGCAAAAGAACTATTAGTAGCACATGTTCTTAATAAATATTAATTTTATTATTATTATTATTTTAATTTAATAATGCTAGGTAATCCTTTTTAATTTTTTTTAATAAGAAAACAAATCCTAGAAAATAATTTTCAAAAACAAAAGGTGAAAAACAAAATACTCAATATATACAAAGGTTTAGGAATCCTGACCTGCCACATGTCCGATAGATGGCCAAAAACATTACCGTCCCCATCCAAATTTTCAAATTTGTCAGTCCTCCCAGCTATAATTAACTTCATCAATTGGCTTCAAACTGTAAAAACGATTCACGATCTTGCTGCTTTTCATAGATGACATTCAATGTTTCAAATCTTCAATTTTCTCCACGCGACTCTTCTTTTAAGTGGTACTCAATTTCCCAAGTGGCTGTTTAATAACCATTTCTTTTTTTCCACTTTTTTATTCATCATATATTTTTTCTTTTTCTTTTCATTTTCATTTTTTTTTTCAATTTTTTTTTTTTTTTTAAAAATCTATCCGTTTGGACGTCTGTTGCCCATAGATCTTTAGGAGATGACATACATGACTAATGATGATATATAAGTGGACTAACATATCTCTCTCTAAATTATTTATTTGGAAGGATTCAACGCACTAAACACTGTAATAAAAGACCGAAATGTTTTAGTATAAAAGATAGGGAAAAAGAAAGAGGTGGAGAAGGAGAAGGATTCTCTATTGATGAGTATTCTCTTGATTACGTGGACATAATACATATGTATACATGGAAAGGGGAAAACCAAAAGGCACCAAATCTGGACCGCACACCCATGGGCATGGGCCCTTTAACACTCCTCCTTGTGCGGTTCAATAACAAAAATTAATACATAGTGCTTCACATATAGTCCTTCAAATGTCATTCTCGTTGATGACTTGTGCCGAAGTCAATTGCCTCATTAAAACTTTGACAAGGAAAAAACGCAGTGGTATAAAACCTTGGTAAAACTATTCACATGTAGTACTTCACATGTTGTCTCGTACTTTACATGTAGTTCATCACATGCAATACGATCTTCAAAGATCGACGATTCTAAGTTAATTGACTCGTTAAAACTTCGTCAGGAAAACCCAGAGGGACAAAAACCTAAACTAAAGAAAAGAGTACAATATGAAACAAACTTAGAACATAGTTGGACTCAAATATGTTGCCTCATTAAAACCTTGACAAGGAAACCCCAGTGGTAGAAAACCTTGACGAAGGGAAAAGAGTACAACGTGATAGATACAAGTAAAGGTGATCTGTTTCAGTTGATCACTTTGCTTCGTTGAAGTTGATTAGCTGCTTCACAACTCCTAAGGAAGAAAATCCTTGTAGGAAAGACAATAGTCTTAGCTGGGAAATTACATTCCCAGTGTTTGTTGTTATTTCATTAAAAACCTTGACGAGTAACAAAATCTCGTGGGATAAAAGTAACCTCGATGAAGGAAAATAGTTCAACACACCATTAGATGCTCCCCCTGATGTCAAACAATTTCATTAGTCTAATGCATTCAAAAGGAGTTTATCACACAGTACCTTGGTGACTTGAAAGCTTATAAGACCATGTTGTTGATTCTGTAAGTTACGTTGCGTAACAGACTATCGTGTTTCATTTATTTGATTCATATATTTTCAGTAATATCAACGCGATCTTTATGTCTTCAAATTTCAACATACTTGATGTTTTAGTGTTGTCTTGCTAAAAACCTTGTCGAGTAACAAAACCCTTTAGGAAAAACTATTCTCGATCGAAGGGAAAAAGAGTACAACACATCTTCAACTTCGAAGTAAAATATGTCGACATCATATCCTTGGATCCTCCCCTTGATGTCGGCATCTCTCCCTGATTACTTTCAAAGTTATTCCAGACAGTTTCTTTAGTCATGTATTTTTCGAAACTGAATATTGGTAATGACTTAGAAAATAATCTACCATATCTCCCTCTGATTACTTTCGTTGGAGAAGAGATTATTGTTCCTTCATAATCAACAACTTTTGGATTGCACTTTCATTAGCATTCCTTTTAATGTATTTGTAGGGATAAAACAGATTTATTTCAATGGTTATTTTTAAGTACATGATTGCATTCACTATACCATTCCAGTGACGTTGCGCAGGCGCGAAGCTATATCTAGCTAACAAGTTCCCCGAGGATGTAAAATTTAATCTAGTACATTGTTATACTAAGTACAATGATGCGTCTATTGTACTTAGATATGGAAATTTCATCTCCCAACACATCTTCGTCATATTCCTTTGGATGAAATGGTTACTTACATTTGAACCTCGACTAATAATGGGAGTGCTATCAGGATGCATGTCTTTGTTAAATTACCTGACAACTTTTGACATGTGCAAACTGGTGGAATAATATACCACAAGCTCAATATTCGATCGATCTTTCCCTATATTTTTCATCTCAAATTCGGATTTTAAATAGCTTTTAAGGTCTCTTATTACATCAAGAGTACACATCATGTTTGTACCATCAACATAAATAACTACAATTCCAAATCAGGAACTTTCTTATGAATACGCAAGGAAAAATATCTTAATTGTCTATCCCCTCCAAATCAAATAGCCACTTAGACGGGTATACCACATCCGCCTGATTGCTTGAATCCATAAGTGAGCGTTCTGTCTAACTGTAAACGCACTCTGTGGTTTAGAGTCATTTGATTTGGGCAACAAAAGTATATCAAGTACTTTTGTACATATCTTTTATCTCTTGATTCTTTCAGAGATATGTAACAACCACATACATATGCTGCATTTCAAGTCCTTTTTGAAATTACCAAGCTAACTAAGTAGCGGAATTATATAACGTTCATTTTAAAAGAACAATTCCAGGGCTTTGTGAGAAACCTCGCGCCACAGGGCGAGTCTTTGTACTTTAAGACTACTTTCTTCTCATTATGCTTTATGACAAATTAATAATATATGTCCAATAGGCTTTACACTTGGTTGGTTAGCACTACCACACCAAATACCCGTATATTTGCCAAAGAACCAAGTTCTACTTGGATTGTGTAGGCCAAATATGCTATTCATTTGAAATTAATCAAAATAAAGCATGGTTGGATCTCATTGTGCTCTACTTCTGGAGCAACTATTTATGAATTATATCATCGCTGTGCACGCATGATCCTTCCATTGACTCATGTGTATTCTCATAATCCGTACAGGATTTCATTGTTCTCTAAAATCATTAAAACTTCGGAGCGTCCTCCATTATTGATTCATGGACATAGTCAGACACAATCAAATGAGATAATTTCATTAATGATGCAAATTAAGTTGTGCCTTACTCATCTACTTCCTTTCTAGGTGAGCATTGATCGAACCTGGTGGTCTCTCCATCTTCCTTTATGGAGCCACGGCCTCAACTACACTTCCACCAAGTGTAGTTGCAACACCTTAGTCTATGGTGTACCCCATACTGAGGATTTCTAACCTTGCAGGAATATTTGCAGCTGGTATGTGTGATCATATCACTTTAGCGACATCAGTGTACATTCTGAAAATTGATTATTCTTTGTCACTTCACATTTAAATTTGTGGAGTACAATAATCAAGATGAGACACAGTGGGAACGCACCATGAAAATTCATGTCGTTCCCTTAGAAAATACTTTTTCTTATCCCCCCCCAACAACGGGAAAACTGTCTCATTAAAGTGATAACCTACAAATGTAGCAGTAAGAGGCTTCTTGCCAAAGGTTTTAAAATGCGTATAATTGTTGATAGTAAATATCCAACAAATTTACTTAATCATTTTCGTGACCGATCATAGTACGATGTGGACTTGTAATGGCACATATATAGTGCAACCAAAAATGCGTAAGAACACAATTGTCAGGCTTAAATTCAGTTACCAACTGGTACGCAGAAAAAGGTTGACTAATATTGGGGTTTAAAAATGAATTAAGTAAAGATGCGTGTAATATTGCAATAAAAGGTAGGTTAGTACGCATAACCTATTCCTTAGGCACCATCTGTAAACTTTGATGGTAGCCTCTGCGAGACCATTGGGTATAAGATACTCTATATTGATACTCTATATTGATCTTATTAAACATGATCTTATTGATCAATATAGAGTATAAGATACTCTATATTGATCTTATTAAACATGCAATATTCATCAACTTCTTTTGATGTAAATTCTCTAGCATTAACAAGGGTGGTGAGCCTTTGCACTTTGCTTTGTGTAATATGTGCTAGGAATTCTACAGAAATTAAACGCATCGTTTGTTATGAATAATAATTGATTCAATGCATCGAATCATCCATCAAATCCATAAATCACTTGAATGGTCCGCATTCCGCATGGATATACGTTCACTAACAACACTTTATTTCTTTGGAGAATGAGGTATTTAGAATTTGCATATAAGTAAAACAGGATGGTCTCAATCATGTTTCACTAAAGAGAGACTTTGTAAGATGAGTGACGTGCTTTCTTACTCTAAAGCATAATGGGGAGAGTAAATGCAAATCTAGTAACTTTAGAATTCACTGATTTCGATAGATGTCGTAAATTCACATTCTATTAGTTCATTTTCTTATACACTCAAATGAAGTGATGCTCGTGTTAGTACTTTCAAAACTGAACATCGTGTCACAACCAATGTGCCTTATGGTTATGTCAAAGTCTTTATGAATCAATCCCAATCATTTCATTGTTGGGTTTGATAAGTATTCAGTAATTCAAGTTCCAGTGATCTACAATTCACTAGATTGACACATTAATTTTCTAAGAATATGCTTCCTTCCACATTCATTAGAAATAATTTATAGATGCAATCAAATCCATTCTCACTGTAAGGGCAGAAATATGATCTAGTTCAATTAAATAGTCAATTGGCCAGGCAAAGTTCTTGTTGCCATTAAAGTTGATGTGAAAATTGGTTGCTATTATGATACACACATTACATTGTGTATATCAACACCTATCGCCAGGTGCATTTCCAACTCTTTCATTTTTGATGGGAGCTAGAATTACATCTTAGCTTCATCATATATTCAGCTGATACCTATATTTTGGTGTCATTACTGTTGGGTGAAAAAGATGTCTCATGATATATATGTCCCTTTTCACATGCTTTATATGAGTCGATACGTCTAACCCTCATTACTTTGGGGTTCTTTCCATTTTCAATTTTGCTACATTTAGCTTAATTTGAGAAATTTCTTTATCTCAATAGGCCAAGAGAATCTCACTACACATGTCAACCACTTACTTTAGGTTGAACATATTACTAAAGATAATTCTCTTGTTGTCATACTTCAACATATACCGGTTCGTTAATATTATGGATGCAGTAGATAAATGAAAATTTTACGACTCATATCATCTTTTGTGAGTTCTTCCACAAAAATTGGAATACATGTGATTTTTTTTGAACGTATATTTTGAAACTACTGACAGATTAATAGTCGAGCAAGTGGATACATTCCATGGAACATTCAAATTTTTGGGAAAAAAATCAAGTATCCAATAATGGTGCTCAAGTACTCACATATTTTGTTCCCATCGTATATAGGTAAAACCGGTACAGGCTTAGTCGTGCACGTCCCAGTACCACAGCCGGAACGGGACACAAGCTTAAACTAGCTAATGGGACACAAGCTGGAAACGGTCAAAACAGGACCAATGGGGGTGAACCGGGTTGGACCGGACCGGACTGGTCGGGTTAGACCGGATCGGGTCATGACAAGGCTGAGACGAATCGGTACAAGACGTGCTTCCCTTCTCCGTTTCAGCAGCGACGGCGTGTTTTCCTTCTCCATGCATCACCACCATTAGAACCTATTGAAGCAGCAGAAGATAAATACAAATAAAATGAGATGAACCAAACTCTAGTGGAATGACCACTTGGGAATGACCAATGATCTACTGAAACAGTGAATTTCATTCCTTAGTTATACATAGGACGAGGCCTTCTGGTCGTCTACTCGAAGAAACCAACAAAAATGAGATATAATATGAATCCAACTAATAAACCAATGAAAATTTGTTGAAGATTGTAGTTGAGATTTTTAGAAAGAGGATAAAGGAGGAATGCAATTGAGATTGGAATCTAGACACGACCATCACCAGAGAATTCTCTGTCTTTTTTTTTCTTCTTTCGTGTTCGTCTTTTTT
>NC_039363.1:40349532-40498620 GCF_003573695.1 Papaver somniferum
TTTTTTTTTTTTTTGGAAGGGGATTTACAATCAACGGATTTTAACAAAATCAATCACAATACAAACAAGCATACAAATATTGTTAGAAAATGTAATCAATCGCTTGAATATGGGATTTTTCAAAATCAATTCAATAAAAATAATAGGAAAAAATAGATCCAACTTATCTGATTTGGGGATGACGATTCCATTGATTCCAACGTAATGTATTTGATTCAAATAACTTGTGTTTATCATCCATTTAAAAGAAAAAAAAAATCAATCTCTCTGCGGTATAACATCGGGAATGATAACGTGTTTTAGTATAGAAGATAGGGAAAAAGAAAGAGGTGGAGAAGGAGAAGGATTCTCTATTGATCAGTATTCTCTTGGTTACATGGACATAATACATATGTATACATGGAAAGGGGAAAACCAAAAGGCATCAAACCTGGACCACACACCCATGGGCATGGGCCCTTTAACATGAAACTTATTTTATTTTGTGAAGGGTCTAATATAATGACGACTTTGCCCTTTTTTTTGAACTAAAAAAAAACTGAAAATAATTATTGATGTTTTTTTTTTGACGAGGGCTTAACATAATGATGACTCTGCCTTTAGTAGATTTTTTTTTGGACCGACTGACTAAAGGGACCAAACATGATGACAATCTGCCCCTAGACTATGACACTATGAGAGAGATGTTGGACTTCTAAAAAAAATCTCCTTAAGTTTTATGAGCGTTCGCCGCCCTTAGATAGATTTGAGCACTTACCTAGGTATGGTATTTCTTGGGTTGAGTAACACTTGTTGGGCCTGGATCATGTTGGTTGTCTCGATCAAATGGTTGAACAATTCTTCTATTCTTTATGATTCTCAGATCTTCTCGAAATTCTTCTTACTTCATCTTCTTGAACCTTGTGCTTGGAAAGTCATTCATTATCTTCTGATTAATTGTATTCTTGAACCTTATAGTCGGAAAATCATTCATCATCTTCTTATTAGTAGCTTTCTCGAACCTAATGCTGGGAAAGTGTCTTCTGATTATTATACTTCTTGAACTTTGTGCTGGGAAATTATTCACTACCTTTTGATTAATTGTTTCCTTGAACCTTATGCTCCGATTATTATTCATTGTCTTCTAACTATTTTATTTCTTGAACCTTCTGCTGGGAAAATCATTCACTTCCTTTTGATTAGTTGTTTTCTTAAACTTTATGCTGGGAAAATCATTCTTTGCCTTTTGATTAGTTGCTCCATCATTTTCCATGTTTAGTAACACGACCTTGTAAGAAACTTTTTCCTTCGGTAGAGGATTCTCCGTCTTGCCTTTATTTGGTGGAAAAATCTCATCTTCATGTATTTTGAATCTCTCTTCCTTCTTATCACAGCTCTTCAACATCTATTGTGGTCTTAGCTGCAATGATTTCTCTTCTATTAAATTCACCATTCATGTCTTCTGTTGTGGCACATTCTTGTGTCGAATCCATATTTTGTTCATATCCTTCTTCTCTTTTTGATCAAGTGCCCTTAGAGATTGACCCTCCTTGATCTGATTGACAAACTTTACTTCTCTAGTCGGTTCAAGTTTTTCTTTTTGCTGGTTCCTCAGTCCCCACGACTTGTCAGTGTTCTCAAACACTTTATTTATGCCAAGTATATTGTTCTTCAAAATATTTTTCCTATAAATAAAATCCTTTTGGTTTTTTAGTTTTTCAATTTTTTTGTATTTTTTGAAATATTTTGAAAATTGGAAATAAAAGACGACTTATTTACAAATTCAGGTGGTGTACCCTTAACCGGTCTGATTGATTCAACATAATGAGTTAGATACTTACCTGACTCAGTCTCTATTGTTCTTACCACTTTTTGTTCATCCTCTTGTCTTGTAGACTTCAACATGAGTGATGGTTGTGTATAAGGAATTTTATTTTTATCCCTGAGATGAGGTGGCTTGTAAATGCTTTTGCTTCTTGCTACATTTTGAACTCCATCACCACCCTTATTTTTAAACGGATCCTCCCACATAGACGAAGATTGATTCGTTGCATGCACTGGATCAGGCAAGATATCTGAGAGGTAGATTGGACTCGCTGGTGATTGAACGGGATAAGACAAGATCTCCGAAATATGAATAAGCCTAATGGGTGCCGCCCGCTTTGGCAGAAGGTCAGAGATATGCACAAGCTCTACTGGGAATCGGTTGGAATTTGGCACGTTCCTCGGTTGCTCAACTCCATAATAATCTGCCGTTAATTCAGACAGAAAAACAGGACGATTAGTTGAATTAAATGAATTCACAGTTTATACCCGATCCGCGAAGAGCTCGTTAATGTGAACATGTCGATTAACATCAGATTCTTGCTTGTAGATTGAGTCGACTAAATTTGTATTGTTTTCTTCCAAGACAAAATTGACCATGTGTTTCCTTTGATGATAGGATATTGGGTGCTTTGCCTCTACAAAATTCCTATGAGAACGTCCATATCTTCCCCGATTCCAGTTCTGGCTCTGCCCCTGGTATGGTCATGTAGGTGATGCAATTATAGATGCAACTGGCATAATATTCACTTGATTTTCATCTGTAAATGTGGCCCTTCTGCAATTATTCCCATTAGAGTCCTCCGGGTTGGTCAACCTTGTCATTCTGCCTGTATCCAATGCATTTTCAATTTGTGAACCCGCCTTCCATAAGGAGTGTAATTTTGGATGGTAAGATGATATCAGCTGGTTCCAATATTCATGGTTCAAACAATTCATTATGATATCTACCATCTCTTCTTCGGTTAATTTCTCATCGAGCTCTAACGACATAGCCCTCCAACTTGGAAAGAATTTTGTAAATCCCTCATTGGGTTCTTGTCTGACCGCCTCTAAGTGTTTGCGAGTAAACTGAATTTCAGTGACCAGCATAAACCGTCTCACAAAAATATTGACCATATCTTGCCATGTCGAAACTAGACTTGGGTCTGTCTTCATCAGCCACTTTAAGGCCAGCCCGGTCAAACTTCTTGGGAACAATTGGATTAGCAACCCATCCTTAATACCTAATGGTTTCAAGTACCCAACATACATACGCATATGGGTTTCCGGGCACCCAGTTCCGTCATATCTTTCCATATCCGGAAATTTAAATCCAGGAGGTAAACGAATATCGGGATAAGGATATAGCCCACGTATATCTACTGTACCCCCATCCATTTTATGTAGAGTCCTCTCGATTTCTTCAAGCCTCTGCGATAACTGTCATCCTTGTGTTTTGGTCTCTGCCATTTCATCAAAATTTTCATCTTTAATATCTTCAAAAATGTCCTCTTCAAAATTATTCTTTTTCACCTCTTCATAATTATGATTATTTTTGTTATTTTCCATTTCAGACCCTACATATTCCCTGTGGACTCAGCAACGGCCCGAAGAGTCAACTTCTTGGTCTCGGTGTTCATCTTGGTTTCTAATTCGGTGAACTTGGTATCCAACATCTTTTGGAATTGTTCGCGCAACCAGGCCAATGCCCCAGTGTCGATATTCATTTCAGATTTTATAGTCATGTTCCTATTTTCAAGGAAACAAACAAAATATATGGTAACACATGGGTGTTTATGCCTCGGATTTTGTGCAACAATGAATGCAATTTATAATTAATGCACGTGTATGCGGGTTTTAGTAACTTTTGGGTAGGCTTGGGCTACCTTAGCAGAATATACGTCAGACGTAGTCGAGACTAATCTTCTTTGGTACTAGGCTAAAGTTTGTAGTGGTTCGGATGATAACGCCCAGTGGGTTCAGCTTACTAGCCACGGATTTTCCTAAAAATCAGACTTCGGACGATATGAAATGGAATGCAAATGTGCAAATAGGTGCGTGCACATGTGTGTGTGTGCAAATACCGAGTATTGTAAAATCAAAATCCTAAAATCCCAATTATTTTTCGAGTTAGATTCTCAAAGTCCCCAGTGAAGTCGCCATTGTAGATACCGTCAAAATCCGTTAAGATCTATAAATATCTAAAATGAAAAAATACACTTGGAAATTATTAATAAGAAGCCGCCACTCAACATGGGGAGTTGAGACCCAAATAAGCACTAGTCTGAAATAGAGAAACAGTCTGGGAATCAAGATACAGGTTAGGAAGGTGTGAGGCACCTAACCCGTCCAATACGAAGATCAGCCTCTACTTTATAATTGGGAAACTAGGGTTTGGATTGCAAAAAAATATACAAAAATAAATAACTTTCTTTTCTTACAATTAGCACCTGTTTTCGTAAATGGTTCTAAAAATGTTTACTTTGATCAATTAAGAAAACCAACGATGCATACTGCTACCGCAAAATCATATCCAAAACTGTTTTTATCTCTATAAAGCGCCAAATGTTTTCTCTTAATTTTTCCGACCCACTCTCGACTCTCGAAATTCGTCCCTCCCTTAAACACAAGAATTATCTAGCTATTTATAATTTTTTTCCATCAACTAGGATCTTAGGATTAAATGATTTTTGATCCGACGCCCTAAATTAAAAACCTAAATATCATTTCCCAATTTCAAAAATATTATTCTTATATTCTAAATATTATCCAATATTATTACCAAAGATACAAGATTTTTCAATTAATCCTAAGAGTTTTGTTAAATGGAAATACTTTGGGACAAAGCTTGAGATATTGTCGACATAATGTTTATGAAATGTGCCGCTTATTTGAAAATGACGCACATACTTGGGTGGTCGGCTAACTTAACTATGGACTTAATGGACCTTGCTCGGTGGAAATCATTCTCATTTTGGTGCAAGCTTAACTCAAACTTCGGAACTAGTAAGAACTAGTTTATGGATTATCATTATTAGCTCAAGTTTAACACCTAATGGGCGGACTTTTGGTCTTTCACCCATTTTGGTTTCTACCTCATGACCGTGATTATATGCCTCCATTCCACTTAATATCTAAGACCGCTTCGGATATGATTTCGCAGCATATTATCATGACCGTGCAAATTTGGGATGTCTACACCTTCCAGCTTGAGAATATCGGACACAAGAAACAAAATATATTCTTAATATATTTTCGGAAATGCCTTTGTATTTTTGGTCCGAAAGTTGTCTCTTCTTACGAGAAACTTTCTCTTGCTTGTATTGTGAAACCCTGATTAATTCTTACTTAAATCCTTGAGCATGCCTCTAATAACTCGCAGTATTACAAAGGTAAATAAGGAGGAAGCTCAAAGAGTTAAGGATTGTCAAGGAATCAATACAGAAAGGAAGAAGAAGACCATATCAAAAATCATGTCTGATTATGAATCTGATAGTTTTACCGTATCTCAAGACGAGTCATGTATGTTGGCTTACAACCTTCAAGATCCAACAAAAACCAAGTGGATATCTTCTGATAGTATGGTCATCAATGTTTTGATTTACTTCAATTATTGTATAAGGTCTATTTTGAATAAAAATATCATTATTTATGAATAAAATTACTATTTTATAATTTTTTTTATGATAGTTACCGATTACATAGCCTGTGAATGAATGTTTATATTTTTGCTATGTGTATTCGGTTTATGAGATGTCTGATTTCGGTTTTCATTAACCTTAATATTCGATCTCATATGATGAGACCCTTATGGTTTGTGTGGCTTTTTGATTTTGCGGGATTAAGTTCTATCCCATGTTGGTAGGCTTTGTCAAAGGATCATAAGGTGTTCCGATTGAAACTCATACGTGAAAAGTCACAATACGTTGAATCAATTTGTGTTTACATGAGTTGTGTTTAGTATAACATATGTGTTTCGGTTTTCAACCTTTGTTATTGTGACGCATTAGTTAAAACCGTTTCAATCTTTATCTGGTAAGGGTTTCTTTTGTTGTTGTTCTTTTGTTCTTGTGAGAGGATGACAACACACTGGGGGAGAGTTCTTATTGAACTTGCGCTTAATGATATATCTTTATGGGGAGAAAAGGCTGCAGAATTTGAGGTAATGAATTTTTTATTTAATCGTTTTCCTGGTTAAGAAAAGCATGTTTATATTGCATATATTTTTCTTTTGCTTAACACAATTTCGGTACAATTGATATGTTCTATTATATGTATGGACGTGTGTGTATGATTCAATCGTTTCCGGTTAAGAAAAACCGTGTCAATATATTTGACTTATTGTTTGGTATCTTCTTTATTATTGGGTATCAAGTGCTTTTTGCTTAACGAAACTCGGTGCAATTGCGGTGCTATAATGTATATGTTTGTTTCAATTGCTTCCGGTTAAGAAAATAATTGTGCAAGTCAATTTATTTTAGTTTGTATGTATTGTTTATGGCTTAACGAAATACGGGATCATTTGTTTAATCCAAGTTGATTCCGGATAAGAGAAACTAAGTTAATTCTGATCTTAGTTAGACTTATCAGATGGGAGGATTCAGTTATTCAAGTCTAATAGAATTCCTTGAAAAGAAAAACTAGTTAACTAACCTAGTGTTTGTCTTGTTTAAAGGGAAATGTCTAAGTTAGGGCTGTCAATGGGTACCCATTACCCGGATCCGGACCCGGTATATTAGGGTCCGGTTCCGGGTCCTAAAGTTGGACCCATTAGCTACTTAGGACCCGACGGGTAATTACCCGATTGGACCCGAATTTAAACGGGTCCAAACGGGTAATACCCATTGGGTACCCGCGGGTATCGGGTACCCGTTTATTCATTATTTTATTCATGTTTTTAGCAAAATTATAAGTATTTTTTCTAGTTTTAGCTTTGATATTTTACTCATTTAATTTTTTTCTCTTACATTTAATCTTTATTTAGTACATTCATAAGAAATAATAATATTTTTTTATAAAAATTACTTAAATCCAAGCTAAAAAGAGAAATATATTAAGTTTTTGAGATTTTTTAAATAGTTTTCTTTAGACCCAATGGGTACCCGGAACCGACGGGTACCCGGGTATTTAAACGGGCCCGGTTCTGGGTCCACAAATTTAGGAACCGGACCCGGAACCGTTAGGAACCGGACCCGACCTTTATAAGTAGGGTCCGGGTCTAGTGATACCCGGGAAGACCCCGACCCGTTGACACCCCTAGTCTAAGTTATTGACTGAATAATTAGAGCCCGATGAGAGAAATAAAGTTAATTCTGATCTTTATTTTGGTCTTATCGAAATAAGCTATTGTGCATATACAATCGGTTTAACAAGGGAATTAAGTTTCTTAGTCGATTTGTTAAACTATCAGGGAAAATTGCTTCGGGCAATTGTTTCCTTAATAACATACTAAAACTAAATTACTTGTAGTTTCGGTTTTAATATTGATTATCTAAAGTGGTATGTGAAACCTTTGTGCTTAACTCTTATAGGTTATTTACAAGTCTTTTAGATTTGTAAGATCCTTTCGGTTTGTCCTTTATTTGCTTGAACCTTTGTCATTTTGTGACAAAAATGGGTAAAAATATATCATATTGCTGTTGTAGTATTATGACTACAAAAAGGGAATAACAAAGATGTTCAGATTAAATATTTACCTAGCTTACCTTTAGGGGGAGTAAAAGATTTTGTTATTCAAATGTCAACAACGAGATTTATTGATTGAATATATGCAGGTTATTGTGCTGTTGAAACTTGGAATCAAGCGCATGTAAGATGAATTCTTATGAAATTTGTTTATCCATATGTAATAAGAGTTTTGTCACTAAAATTGACAAAGGGGGAGATTGTTAGAGCATACCTCGGTTGAACTCACCAAGAGTTGGTATGTCAAGTTTGGTTGTCATATTTTAGTGTGTCAAAACTCATCTAAAGTCACCTGATTAAATACTAGAGTCAACTTCGTTTAGGTTAGACTAGAAAGTCTTGAAATTTTAAGACATACAAGTATTACTCTGAAGACCTGAAGAATGTGAAGAAGTGGCGAAATATAACGACGACATCATCATTCCACTTGAGGTTAGTAATATTGACTTGAACTGTTTTACTCCTAACGTATATTTCAAGTTATGCTATATTGAAAACATAACTGTAAAGCTGTATATACTGTACATGTTGTATAATACTTTAGTGATGTGACATGATCATAATAGTGTGATCATAATATTAGGGAATTAGACTACGAAGTATAACGCTTATCTTTTAAACTTCGTAGATATGACATCGACATAATCTTGTATATATTGTTATGATTATGTGAATGAGTTATGGTGAAGATATCATCTTAAGAAACACTGTTTTACATTTGTTTAAAGGAAGTACGTTCATGAACTTGTTTCGTGAATCGAAAGGTAAATCATTAGGGTTATTGGTCCGGCTGTTCATTGCAAATATTTGGATGACCAATATGTGTGAGATGGTAGAACCGATCTTATAACTATGTTATGTATCTTGGTATAACTAATCACAATGCCTGACTTATGATTTGGTATGACCGGTTTTTATTAATTGGTGTAACCAATCCTAAGTAATCACCATGTGATGGTATGATCGATCCTTGTAATTGGTAACCGATCCTGGTAACTGGCGTAACCGGTCCTGGTAACTGGTGTGACCGATCACAAGAAATACCATGTATGTAGAGAACCGATCCTTGTAATTGATGTAGCCGATCCTAGTGACTGGTGTGACCGATCACAAGTATTTACATATTGAGGTTTAACCTATCCTAGTGATTGGTAGAACCGATTGAACCCATGTATGTGATTTGGTATTTGATCAATCACATAGTAGTCTTGGAATACAGGGAAACCAATTCTAAACTTGTTTGGAAGTGTGGTATGACCGGTTCGAAGAATGTAAATCCATGTAAATATGAAATAAGGATTTACAATGAAAGGATGTCAACATACTTTGAACACGAGCAGTAACCCTTATCATTTATTGTTCAAAGATATTCCTTAATACTCAAGGTGATCCTGTGCCGAAATAAATTGAGAATCTTTTAATTAAGGTTTTTGTTTTTATATGCTTTAATTACTAGCAATTAAATGCATATCTCTAGAGAATAAAAAATTAGTAATGTGCATTTACTAATCGGAGATTTTCTATTGAGCGATTTCCGAAATATTGAACAAGCATTTATTGGAATTAGGAAAACCGAATTTTGCCATTCATTGTAAATCTTGAGAATATTTTCAGTTTTGGAAATTCCTTGATGTCCAAACATCCTTGGTCTATAAATACCTAAGTTTGCATTTCTAGCAAACGATCCTAAGAGCCAGGTAAACTTCATTTCTTGTTGTTTCTGGTGGAGCGGTCTATTTAGAGAGGAAACTATCCTAATTAGGTGAAATCTCTTACGACCGCTCGTCTAAAGACTTCTGTGGGATCAATAAGCTATACGATCACCGTTGGTGGGAAACTAGATAATTGCAGTGTTATTAGTTTTCGATTGGTTTGATTGACTAACGGTTGTTGAAACTTTGATTGCACCTAGTTTGTTTAGAATCTTCTCTTCTAATATAAGATTCACTCAAACTAGATCGAAGTGTCGACGGGATCTTTAGAATTATTGTTAGATCTAAAGACATCTTGTGATAATCCATTATTAACAGACTCCGTTTTGTGTGTGATTGATCACAAGAGATTCAAGTGGTGTTGTGCAGGTTATTGAAGATTAAAGAAGATTTGAAGACGAAGAAGATTTCTTATTGGTTTGCGTATCTTGTGAATTGTGTGCACAAATCTTGATCGGATGGGATCCAAATATAATCAGATTTATTCGATTGGTTAGTTGCAGGAGATCGGCATCGCTTTATAGTTTCTCTTTGAGATCTATATTGATTGATTGTGATTCTAGACTTGACTATTTCGATAATTAAAGTTAGATCGATCTAACCAGGCAAAGGAGTTTATTAGATTAAACGGAAGAGCCTTTGCGTATGACTTAAGATATCTTTATCTTGAAAAGAATCTAAGAAGTTGTTACCAGACAGATTTGTTGTTCCTTTACTATTTGGAATACGATCCAAAGGAACTTTACCAGTGTGTGACTCTTGAAGTCGGAAGCGCAGGGATACCGAGGAAACTAAGTACCCAGGGGTAGTCTGCTTGGTCTCAACTATGCGAAGTTGGTTTAGATTTTGTATATCGGCTTAATTCTGAGAGTATTCAATTCTGGATTAGGTCCCGGGGTTTTTATGCATTTGCAGTTTCCTTGTTAACAAAATCTTGTTGTGCTATTTACTTTACTTTTCCGCATTATAATTAAAGTAAATTGCACTTTACATTAACTCTGCATTACTTGACAGTGATCCTATAGAGTTTGGTTAAGTCTGAACCTATTATCAAGTAACATACTTTGTTGTCGTATTGTCTCGATCTTGTATCCATAATCAATCACACAAGTTATTTTGTTGTTGTATTGTCTCGATCTCGTATCCATAGACAATCACACGAAGTGTGAACCGAATTGTTGTATTGTCTCGACTCTGTCCATAGACGATCACTTTCGGTAGAGGACTTATAGGTCGAAACAAAAAGATTGTGGTGTATTTGGGTACCCTCGTCTTTTCAGTTTCAAAATATTCATGAAAGGTTTTTTTCCTGTTTAAATGAATTAAATGAATTAAATGAATTAAATGAATTCACAGTTTATACCCGATCCGCGAAGAGCTCGTTAATGTGAACATGTCGATTAACATCAGATTCTTGCTTGTAGATTGAGTCGACTAAATTTGTATTGTTTTCTTCCAAGACAAAATTGACCATGTGTTTCCTTTGATGATAGGATATTGGGTGCTTTGCCTCTACAAAATTCCTATGAGAACGTCCATATCTTCCCCGATTCCAGTTCTGGCTCTGCCCCTGGTATGGTCATGTAGGTGATGCAATTATAGATGCAACTGGCATAATATTCACTTGATTTTCATCTGTAAATGTGGCCCTTCTGCAATTATTCCCATTAGAGTCCTCCGGGTTGGTCAACCTTGTCATTCTGCCTGTATCCAATGCATTTTCAATTTGTGAACCCGCCTTCCATAAGGAGTGTAATTTTGGATGGTAAGATGATATCAGCTGGTTCCAATATTCATGGTTCAAACAATTCATTATGATATCTACCATCTCTTCTTCGGTTAATTTCTCATCGAGCTCTAACGACATAGCCCTCCAACTTGGAAAGAATTTTGTAAATCCCTCATTGGGTTCTTGTCTGACCGCCTCTAAGTGTTTGCGAGTAAACTGAATTTCAGTGACCAGCATAAACCGTCTCACAAAAATATTGACCATATCTTGCCATGTCGAAACTAGACTTGGGTCTGTCTTCATCAGCCACTTTAAGGCCAGCCCGGTCAAACTTCTTGGGAACAATTGGATTAGCAACCCATCCTTAATACCTAATGGTTTCAAGTACCCAACATACATACGCATATGGGTTTCCGGGCACCCAGTTCCGTCATATCTTTCCATATCCGGAAATTTAAATCCAGGAGGTAAACGAATATCGGGATAAGGATATAGCCCACGTATATCTACTGTACCCCCATCCATTTTATGTAGAGTCCTCTCGATTTCTTCAAGCCTCTGCGATAACTGTCATCCTTGTGTTTTGGTCTCTGCCATTTCATCAAAATTTTCATCTTTAATATCTTCAAAAATGTCCTCTTCAAAATTATTCTTTTTCACCTCTTCATAATTATGATTATTTTTGTTATTTTCCATTTCAGACCCTACATATTCCCTGTGGACTCAGCAACGGCCCGAAGAGTCAACTTCTTGGTCTCGGTGTTCATCTTGGTTTCTAATTCGGTGAACTTGGTATCCAACATCTTTTGGAATTGTTCGCGCAACCAGGCCAATGCCCCAGTGTCGATATTCATTTCAGATTTTATAGTCATGTTCCTATTTTCAAGGAAACAAACAAAATATATGGTAACACATGGGTGTTTATGCCTCGGATTTTGTGCAACAATGAATGCAATTTATAATTAATGCACGTGTATGCGGGTTTTAGTAACTTTTGGGTAGGCTTGGGCTACCTTAGCAGAATATACGTCAGACGTAGTCGAGACTAATCTTCTTTGGTACTAGGCTAAAGTTTGTAGTGGTTCGGATGATAACGCCCAGTGGGTTCAGCTTACTAGCCACGGATTTTCCTAAAAATCAGACTTCGGACGATATGAAATGGAATGCAAATGTGCAAATAGGTGCGTGCACATGTGTGTGTGTGCAAATACCGAGTATTGTAAAATCAAAATCCTAAAATCCCAATTATTTTTCGAGTTAGATTCTCAAAGTCCCCAGTGAAGTCGCCATTGTAGATACCGTCAAAATCCGTTAAGATCTATAAATATCTAAAATGAAAAAATACACTTGGAAATTATTAATAAGAAGCCGCCACTCAACATGGGGAGTTGAGACCCAAATAAGCACTAGTCTGAAATAGAGAAACAGTCTGGGAATCAAGATACAGGTTAGGAAGGTGTGAGGCACCTAACCCGTCCAATACGAAGATCAGCCTCTACTTTATAATTGGGAAACTAGGGTTTGGATTGCAAAAAAATATACAAAAATAAATAACTTTCTTTTCTTACAATTAGCACCTGTTTTCGTAAATGGTTCTAAAAATGTTTACTTTGATCAATTAAGAAAACCAACGATGCATACTGCTACCGCAAAATCATATCCAAAACTGTTTTTATCTCTATAAAGCGCCAAATGTTTTCTCTTAATTTTTCCGACCCACTCTCGACTCTCGAAATTCGTCCCTCCCTTAAACACAAGAATTATCTAGCTATTTATAATTTTTTTCCATCAACTAGGATCTTAGGATTAAATGATTTTTGATCCGACGCCCTAAATTAAAAACCTAAATATCATTTCCCAATTTCAAAAATATTATTCTTATATTCTAAATATTATCCAATATTATTACCAAAGATACAAGATTTTTCAATTAATCCTAAGAGTTTTGTTAAATGGAAATACTTTGGGACAAAGCTTGAGATATTGTCGACATAATGTTTATGAAATGTGCCGCTTATTTGAAAATGACGCACATACTTGGGTGGTCGGCTAACTTAACTATGGACTTAATGGACCTTGCTCGGTGGAAATCATTCTCATTTTGGTGCAAGCTTAACTCAAACTTCGGAACTAGTAAGAACTAGTTTATGGATTATCATTATTAGCTCAAGTTTAACACCTAATGGGCGGACTTTTGGTCTTTCACCCATTTTGGTTTCTACCTCATGACCGTGATTATATGCCTCCATTCCACTTAATATCTAAGACCGCTTCGGATATGATTTCGCAGCATATTATCATGACCGTGCAAATTTGGGATGTCTACACCTTCCAGCTTGAGAATATCGGACACAAGAAACAAAATATATTCTTAATATATTTTCGGAAATGCCTTTGTATTTTTGGTCCGAAAGTTGTCTCTTCTTACGAGAAACTTTCTCTTGCTTGTATTGTGAAACCCTGATTAATTCTTACTTAAATCCTTGAGCATGCCTCTAATAACTCGCAGTATTACAAAGGTAAATAAGGAGGAAGCTCAAAGAGTTAAGGATTGTCAAGGAATCAATACAGAAAGGAAGAAGAAGACCATATCAAAAATCATGTCTGATTATGAATCTGATAGTTTTACCGTATCTCAAGACGAGTCATGTATGTTGGCTTACAACCTTCAAGATCCAACAAAAACCAAGTGGATATCTTCTGATAGTATGGTCATCAATGTTTTGATTTACTTCAATTATTGTATAAGGTCTATTTTGAATAAAAATATCATTATTTATGAATAAAATTACTATTTTATAATTTTTTTTATGATAGTTACCGATTACATAGCCTGTGAATGAATGTTTATATTTTTGCTATGTGTATTCGGTTTATGAGATGTCTGATTTCGGTTTTCATTAACCTTAATATTCGATCTCATATGATGAGACCCTTATGGTTTGTGTGGCTTTTTGATTTTGCGGGATTAAGTTCTATCCCATGTTGGTAGGCTTTGTCAAAGGATCATAAGGTGTTCCGATTGAAACTCATACGTGAAAAGTCACAATACGTTGAATCAATTTGTGTTTACATGAGTTGTGTTTAGTATAACATATGTGTTTCGGTTTTCAACCTTTGTTATTGTGACGCATTAGTTAAAACCGTTTCAATCTTTATCTGGTAAGGGTTTCTTTTGTTGTTGTTCTTTTGTTCTTGTGAGAGGATGACAACACACTGGGGGAGAGTTCTTATTGAACTTGCGCTTAATGATATATCTTTATGGGGAGAAAAGGCTGCAGAATTTGAGGTAATGAATTTTTTATTTAATCGTTTTCCTGGTTAAGAAAAGCATGTTTATATTGCATATATTTTTCTTTTGCTTAACACAATTTCGGTACAATTGATATGTTCTATTATATGTATGGACGTGTGTGTATGATTCAATCGTTTCCGGTTAAGAAAAACCGTGTCAATATATTTGACTTATTGTTTGGTATCTTCTTTATTATTGGGTATCAAGTGCTTTTTGCTTAACGAAACTCGGTGCAATTGCGGTGCTATAATGTATATGTTTGTTTCAATTGCTTCCGGTTAAGAAAATAATTGTGCAAGTCAATTTATTTTAGTTTGTATGTATTGTTTATGGCTTAACGAAATACGGGATCATTTGTTTAATCCAAGTTGATTCCGGATAAGAGAAACTAAGTTAATTCTGATCTTAGTTAGACTTATCAGATGGGAGGATTCAGTTATTCAAGTCTAATAGAATTCCTTGAAAAGAAAAACTAGTTAACTAACCTAGTGTTTGTCTTGTTTAAAGGGAAATGTCTAAGTTAGGGCTGTCAATGGGTACCCATTACCCGGATCCGGACCCGGTATATTAGGGTCCGGTTCCGGGTCCTAAAGTTGGACCCATTAGCTACTTAGGACCCGACGGGTAATTACCCGATTGGACCCGAATTTAAACGGGTCCAAACGGGTAATACCCATTGGGTACCCGCGGGTATCGGGTACCCGTTTATTCATTATTTTATTCATGTTTTTAGCAAAATTATAAGTATTTTTTCTAGTTTTAGCTTTGATATTTTACTCATTTAATTTTTTTCTCTTACATTTAATCTTTATTTAGTACATTCATAAGAAATAATAATATTTTTTTATAAAAATTACTTAAATCCAAGCTAAAAAGAGAAATATATTAAGTTTTTGAGATTTTTTAAATAGTTTTCTTTAGACCCAATGGGTACCCGGAACCGACGGGTACCCGGGTATTTAAACGGGCCCGGTTCTGGGTCCACAAATTTAGGAACCGGACCCGGAACCGTTAGGAACCGGACCCGACCTTTATAAGTAGGGTCCGGGTCTAGTGATACCCGGGAAGACCCCGACCCGTTGACACCCCTAGTCTAAGTTATTGACTGAATAATTAGAGCCCGATGAGAGAAATAAAGTTAATTCTGATCTTTATTTTGGTCTTATCGAAATAAGCTATTGTGCATATACAATCGGTTTAACAAGGGAATTAAGTTTCTTAGTCGATTTGTTAAACTATCAGGGAAAATTGCTTCGGGCAATTGTTTCCTTAATAACATACTAAAACTAAATTACTTGTAGTTTCGGTTTTAATATTGATTATCTAAAGTGGTATGTGAAACCTTTGTGCTTAACTCTTATAGGTTATTTACAAGTCTTTTAGATTTGTAAGATCCTTTCGGTTTGTCCTTTATTTGCTTGAACCTTTGTCATTTTGTGACAAAAATGGGTAAAAATATATCATATTGCTGTTGTAGTATTATGACTACAAAAAGGGAATAACAAAGATGTTCAGATTAAATATTTACCTAGCTTACCTTTAGGGGGAGTAAAAGATTTTGTTATTCAAATGTCAACAACGAGATTTATTGATTGAATATATGCAGGTTATTGTGCTGTTGAAACTTGGAATCAAGCGCATGTAAGATGAATTCTTATGAAATTTGTTTATCCATATGTAATAAGAGTTTTGTCACTAAAATTGACAAAGGGGGAGATTGTTAGAGCATACCTCGGTTGAACTCACCAAGAGTTGGTATGTCAAGTTTGGTTGTCATATTTTAGTGTGTCAAAACTCATCTAAAGTCACATGATTAAATACTAGAGTCAACTTCGTTTAGGTTAGACTAGAAAGTCTTGAAATTTTAAGACATACAAGTATTACTCTGAAGACCTGAAGAATGTGAAGAAGTGGCGAAATATAACGACGACATCATCATTCCACTTGAGGTTAGTAATATTGACTTGAACTGTTTTACTCCTAACGTATATTTCAAGTTATGCTATATTGAAAACATAACTGTAAAGCTGTATATACTGTACATGTTGTATAATACTTTAGTGATGTGACATGATCATAATAGTGTGATCATAATATTAGGGAATTAGACTACGAAGTATAACGCTTATCTTTTAAACTTCGTAGATATGACATCGACATAATCTTGTATATATTGTTATGATTATGTGAATGAGTTATGGTGAAGATATCATCTTAAGAAACACTGTTTTACATTTGTTTAAAGGAAGTACGTTCATGAACTTGTTTCGTGAATCGAAAGGTAAATCATTAGGGTTATTGGTCCGGCTGTTCATTGCAAATATTTGGATGACCAATATGTGTGAGATGGTAGAACCGATCTTATAACTATGTTATGTATCTTGGTATAACTAATCACAATGCCTGACTTATGATTTGGTATGACCGGTTTTTATTAATTGGTGTAACCAATCCTAAGTAATCACCATGTGATGGTATGATCGATCCTTGTAATTGGTAACCGATCCTGGTAACTGGCGTAACCGGTCCTGGTAACTGGTGTGACCGATCACAAGAAATACCATGTATGTAGAGAACCGATCCTTGTAATTGATGTAGCCGATCCTAGTGACTGGTGTGACCGATCACAAGTATTTACATATTGAGGTTTAACCTATCCTAGTGATTGGTAGAACCGATTGAACCCATGTATGTGATTTGGTATTTGATCAATCACATAGTAGTCTTGGAATACAGGGAAACCAATTCTAAACTTGTTTGGAAGTGTGGTATGACCGGTTCGAAGAATGTAAATCCATGTAAATATGAAATAAGGATTTACAATGAAAGGATGTCAACATACTTTGAACACGAGCAGTAACCCTTATCATTTATTGTTCAAAGATATTCCTTAATACTCAAGGTGATCCTGTGCCGAAATAAATTGAGAATCTTTTAATTAAGGTTTTTGTTTTTATATGCTTTAATTACTAGCAATTAAATGCATATCTCTAGAGAATAAAAAATTAGTAATGTGCATTTACTAATCGGAGATTTTCTATTGAGCGATTTCCGAAATATTGAACAAGCATTTATTGGAATTAGGAAAACCGAATTTTGCCATTCATTGTAAATCTTGAGAATATTTTCAGTTTTGGAAATTCCTTGATGTCCAAACATCCTTGGTCTATAAATACCTAAGTTTGCATTTCTAGCAAACGATCCTAAGAGCCAGGTAAACTTCATTTCTTGTTGTTTCTGGTGGAGCGGTCTATTTAGAGAGGAAACTATCCTAATTAGGTGAAATCTCTTACGACCGCTCGTCTAAAGACTTCTGTGGGATCAATAAGCTATACGATCACCGTTGGTGGGAAACTAGATAATTGCAGTGTTATTAGTTTTCGATTGGTTTGATTGACTAACGGTTGTTGAAACTTTGATTGCACCTAGTTTGTTTAGAATCTTCTCTTCTAATATAAGATTCACTCAAACTAGATCGAAGTGTCGACGGGATCTTTAGAATTATTGTTAGATCTAAAGACATCTTGTGATAATCCATTATTAACAGACTCCGTTTTGTGTGTGATTGATCACAAGAGATTCAAGTGGTGTTGTGCAGGTTATTGAAGATTAAAGAAGATTTGAAGACGAAGAAGATTTCTTATTGGTTTGCGTATCTTGTGAATTGTGTGCACAAATCTTGATCGGATGGGATCCAAATATAATCAGATTTATTCGATTGGTTAGTTGCAGGAGATCGGCATCGCTTTATAGTTTCTCTTTGAGATCTATATTGATTGATTGTGATTCTAGACTTGACTATTTCGATAATTAAAGTTAGATCGATCTAACCAGGCAAAGGAGTTTATTAGATTAAACGGAAGAGCCTTTGCGTATGACTTAAGATATCTTTATCTTGAAAAGAATCTAAGAAGTTGTTACCAGACAGATTTGTTGTTCCTTTACTATTTGGAATACGATCCAAAGGAACTTTACCAGTGTGTGACTCTTGAAGTCGGAAGCGCAGGGATACCGAGGAAACTAAGTACCCAGGGGTAGTCTGCTTGGTCTCAACTATGCGAAGTTGGTTTAGATTTTGTATATCGGCTTAATTCTGAGAGTATTCAATTCTGGATTAGGTCCCGGGGTTTTTATGCATTTGCAGTTTCCTTGTTAACAAAATCTTGTTGTGCTATTTACTTTACTTTTCCGCATTATAATTAAAGTAAATTGCACTTTACATTAACTCTGCATTACTTGACAGTGATCCTATAGAGTTTGGTTAAGTCTGAACCTATTATCAAGTAACATACTTTGTTGTCGTATTGTCTCGATCTTGTATCCATAATCAATCACACAAGTTATTTTGTTGTTGTATTGTCTCGATCTCGTATCCATAGACAATCACACGAAGTGTGAACCGAATTGTTGTATTGTCTCGACTCTGTCCATAGACGATCACTTTCGGTAGAGGACTTATAGGTCGAAACAAAAAGATTGTGGTGTATTTGGGTACCCTCGTCTTTTCAGTTTCAAAATATTCATGAAAGGTTTTTTTCCTGTTTAATCACCAATCCAAGTTGGTGCGGCACCTTAACTATGGAAGTTCGTTCTAGTTAGTGGTTTTATTGGTATCTTTCCAATTTTATGAGTGCCTGTTATGTTGTGTGGGAGTTTTGTGATGACTTGTCTTTTGAATGGTTTGGAATTATTTTCTTCTTGTTTAATTTCAAGCTATCCAGTTAGATTGTTCCAGCTAAATTCGATTTCTGATTTTGTTTTGGGTCATTCTTTCATGGTCCAGTAGTGAGATCGAGGGTAGGTAATTTAGATGGTTCTAAATTTAATCGTTACCTTTCAAGACATGATCTAGGCACAATCAATGGTCTTATTTGATATATGTGGGTATGCGACTATTGGAATGATTATATCCTTTGAGTATTGGTGAAGAAGAATATCAAGGAGAGTAAACAGGGCTTTTAGAAGATATCTCCATGGGATCTTCTCATCTTTCTTCCGCTCAATAACACACAACACAATAATTTTTTTCTCATAATGGATAGAATCCTCTCAAATAAATTTAACAATGAAGTTTAATTCAATTAATCGGGCTGGTAGACTTTCTCAATCTGTCATTTTTTTTGTTTTTGTTTTGGTAACTTGGTTTAGGTCCCTTTGTTTTCATTTCTTTATTTAGTTAATCTTTGTATCGCTTAGTTTTGTAAGTGCTATCCTATAAAGCACATTTTACTTGTCTTAGCTATAAAGCACATTAGTTAGATTGGTCTATTGTTTTCGGTTCAATCTTTCGTATCGATTAGCACTACAATCCGTGTTGGTTCCTCATTTATAAAGTGTAATATAATGATATTAGTCTTGTTGTAACTTACCTGTAACCTTGGTTACATTTTTTTCTTTGGCGTAACCAGTACACGTTGGCGATGAGTTATGGATCAAGTAAAAGCAAAGGGAGGTGAACAAGTATTGTTCGGGCAGTACACAAAAACATCTAGATACAATCGTGTGACTGCAACCTCAGATCAATTGCATCGAATCCCTCTACCCCCATCAAAGTTCCTATAGACATTGTTGTGTCCATCAAAAATATAACTTTTTTTGTGGAAAGCATTGACCGGAGACTTTTCGACCTTCGATGCCCGAAACCATAGCCACCTGCTCAACTCCAATATCAGCCCCCGTTGCAACTCTGCCTCAAAGACTGTTGTTCACATTCTGCTCGAATGTCATGCTGCTATAAATTCATGGCGTACCAACCCAAATGTAACTGATGAATTTTTAAGTATCATATACCTCTTGTAATAGTGCTTTAATAGTTTAATAATTTTCATGCTTGAATAAATAAGTAAACTAATTTTACCCTTTTTAAATAAGAGGGAGGATCCACTTGCACGGTAATTTACACTATCTCACATTTTAAAGCTATTTAAAAAAAAATAAAATCTACACGATAAAAGGTTTAGAGATAATATATTAGACATATGTTCCTCTTACAAAGTTTTATATGCTCGCCTATAACGTCATCATCTACTACTTTGAAAATGAGTTGTTGAAAATTAACGAACTTTCAAACGTTGAAAATTATGTTCGACAAATAATGATAATTAATATTTCAGAATACACTCATTTTTAATAGGCATACGGAGTTCTCTAAAAAAACATATTCCCAAAATATTAGCATTAAATCTGCTACTGTCTACTTCATTGTTTACGATTGATAATTAGTTTAATTGGATATCTCCCGGTGAAAAAGAGCCAAACACTCCGGTCATAAATAACTCTTCTTAAGTGAAAAGTTAAGCTAAGATGTCACACCAATACACAACTTAAGCAATCCTGACACGTCATTAGCAAAGCAAAAGTCTAGCTCATTTATTCGGCCACGTAAATCTTTTTGCAAACACCACCGCCCTAAGGAAAATTCCTGTACATTGAAAAAGAAAGACTTTACATAAATGAAAGACTACAAGGACTTGCAAAATTTCCTTTCACCTTTTGTCTGTACGCCTAAAAAAAAGAAGTCGATAGTTACTCGATGCCAACCATGGTAAATAAGTTGATTCCAATCAGGGTAGAAACGGTGGGTAGCCAGTAATTAATCCGCTGCTTTTAATTTCCGAGAATAAATTCTCTTTTTTGAAATTTGAATTGCTTTTATGCCATCATCTGATTACACCCCTGATAACCTCATGTATTACATTGTTGTACCCTCAAAGGCTAGAAAGCATCATTCGCTTCCCTTTTGACGATAAAACCCTCATTCATCCAATAAAATGGCTTAAAAATCTCAACTACAGAATGCTAGGTATTGCCAAGTGTGATCCAAACAAAGGGTGTTTCAGTATTTGACAGTAATAAAGATCTTTTGAAATGAAATGGCATATTCGTAATAGACAGGTTAAACGAAAACCAATTGTCGAACACTCAACCACAGTTACAGACCCACTAGCCAGTACAAAATAAGTAAGTTTTCATTTTTTTTGTTGTTTTGTTCATACTCTCTACTTTTTCACTCCTCCCCATATAGCTTTCCTTCTCTCACAGGTTTAGCTCAAAGTCTCTCTCATTCTCTCTACTTAGCTTTTTTTTTTTTGTTCCATTCTCTATTTCTCTCTCTCTCTAAATTAAAAATACTGAGGAGTTAGGGTTTTACTGCTTCACACTCAGGTGCTCTCTTGGATTCTTAAGGATTTTAATGGTGATTTGAAACATACTTGCAATCTAACTTAAATCTTCATCTGATTTATTTGTTTTCAGTAACAGTATGCTAAATAGCTAAAGAAGAAGAAGAGTTTTGTTTTGAGTGGTTATTAAAAATTTGAAGAAGATGTCTTCTTCAAGAAGGAATACTGAGCAGCAACCGCAAAGGCGGATTATGCGAACTCAGACTGCTGGTAATCTTGGTGAATCGATCTTTGATAGTGAGGTTGTACCATCATCTCTTGTTGAGATTGCTCCAATCCTTCGTGTTGCTAATGAAGTTGAAGCAAGTAACCCTAGAGTTGCTTATTTGTGTAAGTGTCCTTTTTCTTTTTGGGGATTTTTCAGTAGATCTTTTTGTTTTTGCAAGTTTGCTGTTACTGATCGGTTTCTTTTATAAGCTTGAAAATCTACTTACCAGTAGAGTTTGATTTGAATGTTGTTAAATGTTGGAAACAATTGGGAAATGGTGGGCTTCATTTGGCTTTATCTACGGTATACACATAGTATTAGGAGAGGCTGTGAAAGAGTAGTGTGTTTCTTTTTTCTCATGTATATTATTTTCCTATTTCCATGATGTATATCTGGTGTTGATGTATGGAATTTGTAGTTCATATTGTTATAGATAGGAGTGGCTAAGTTTAATAAAAGCATATTTGAGATGATTATGTGGTAAAATAATCGGAATTGAAGTTTGACATGGATGGCGGGTGAAAATATCCATGTAAATTACACTAGTAAAGAACAAAACACCACCACCACCACTCAACAGAAGGGGAGGTGGAGGTTGAAATAACTGCATGCGACACATCCTTAAGGCATGGCTCTTAAGTAAGTTAGTGACCTTTGGCAAGAGATTGATCCGATAAATTCAAGGAAGAGAAAAGCTTAAACTCACAATTGCTCTGTGTCACTGCTATCTCATCTCCCTCTTAGTTATGTGTTTAGGTCCTGGTCTGCACTGTAGTATAGTCTCACAAGAAGACCAAGAATAGGTTAGATGATACAATAAATTAGACTTGCTGAATGTACTCTTAAAAGAACCACTAAAGTAAGTTATCATGGAAAGCATCTTTTCTTTATTCTTTAATTGCTGATGCGATGTACAAGTCAGTAGTGTTGCATTGATCATGTGTATTAGTGTCCTCATAGTTGCTTTTAGGGTTACTCTTATTTTTTATTGTTTGGAGAACCTGATATGGGTTTTGTTGTTGTAAATAGGCCGATTTTATGCCTTTGAGAAAGCTCACAGGTTGGATCCAACTTCAAGTGGACGAGGTGTTCGCCAATTTAAGACTGCTCTTCTACAGCGTCTAGAAAGGGTGAGCGTTCTTCTTTTATGTGAATTTATGTACTTATACAATTAAAATTCACTATTAGCTTATCCGTTACTTCCCATTTTTTATGCTCCAATAATTGGAAGATTAGCCGTCAAAAAATATCTTACAACCAGAAGAGGGAGTGATGATCGTATGCTAGAGAAGCTACTATTTACATTTTGTCAGGTGACTCAGGTCAAATAGTGAGCGTTGCATAAAACCAGAATGCTAGAGGGGAGCAGCATATGTTATGCTCGTCATCATAGATTTACTAGGACTTCTGTTCTTCTGGACACAGTCAGGCCTATTACTTCGTTAAAAAAATGTAGGTGGTGGGGGGAAGAGAAACCTGCTTGATCTCTACGCAATTCAAATTACAAACTGACAGACAGCGCTATTGTTTCCACAAATGTATCCATTTTTTTTTTTGGAACTTAAGTGCAATCAAGTACCAAACACAGCTTGATTTAGTTTGCATTTTTATCCGAAGCCAAGAGATCTTTTGCGTGTTGTATCGTATGTTACTTTTTCTGAAAGTTGCACGCTATGAAGCCATATATATATATATGTTCTTGAACTTCTTATTTTGACAGTTCACTTCGTCACTTACTTTCAGGAAAATGATCCCACTTTAATGGGGAGAGTAAAAAAGAGTGATGCACGTGAGATGCAGAGTTTCTATCAGCAGTACTACAAAAAATATATTGAAGCGCTGCAGAAAGCTGCTGATAAAGCTGATCGGTGAGTTTCTTCAATAAATTCCAGTGTCTTGCTTAGACAGTATGCATCTATCGTTGTATATTCTGAAATTTTTAACTATTTCTGCCATTTATTCAGTGCACAACTTACTAAGGCATATCAAACGGCTGCTGTCCTTTTTGAGGTTCTGAAGGCTGTGAATCTGACTCAAGCTGTTGAAGTAGATGATGCGGTGAAGCCATTTAACATTTAAAACTTTTGAATTTTGGTTGACGTCAGTCCTTTGACCTACATGTATTTTGCTTATTGAAACAGCAGGTGATACTGAAATTCCGGTGTTGAACCCTCATATATTGGTTATTTAACTCCTGCATCTTTTTTTTTTTGTAGATTCTGGAAGCTCATACTAAGGTTGAAGAGAAGACTCAGATTTATGTGCCTTACAATATTCTTCCGCTTGACCCTGATAGTGTGAATCAGGCTATTATGAGATATCCCGAGGTTTGTGTGTGTGGGAGCTCCGTTTTTTCTTTTTGGTGTATGTGTGTTCCCATTTGCTTTTATTCTAGTTATTCTGGTTTTCAACTTCAAGTGACGATGATTCATTACTCTCCGTTTCAAATGCCAGATTCAAGCTGTTGTATATGCACTTCGTAACACAAGGGGTCTGCCATGGCCTTCCGGGACCAAGAAGAATGAAGACATTTTAGACTGGCTTCAAGCTATGTTTGGATTTCAGGTATATAACCAAGTTTCAGTTGTGGGTTGCGTAAAAGAAAAGTTGAGGACGTGTAGTCATTATTGTCACTTGTCATGTGAACTAAATCATGAAATTGCAGCTATATGGCAAGCCATAATTCTTCTTTGACACTTTGTTTAATTCTTCTGCTAGAAAGAGTCTGGCTTTTGACCTATGAATGAGGCCATCATTCACAAAAATATGATAAAAGAACCAAAGACTTGCTTTATTACTTCAAACTTTTTGAGGCTCATAATTTTTTTTATCCTCACGAATTGACAGAAAGATAATGTGGCCAACCAACGGGAACACTTGATACTCTTACTTGCTAATGTGCATATAAGGCAATTTCCAAAGCCTGATCAACAACCCAAGGTATCACCTTTTTTCTTTTCCGATGAATGAGAAGTTGTTTGCTTTTGAGTTAACAGATTTCGGTTGTCCTTACTGGTGTATTTTTTTCTCTGTAGCTGGATGAGCGAGCACTAACTGAAGTGATGAAGAAACTCTTCAAGAATTACAAGAAATGGTGTAAATATCTGGATAGGAAGAGTAGTCTCTGGTGAGGTTTCACAGTTATCTTCTTACTTGCGATCAATTTGTAGTAGAGTCCCAGTGATAGCATATTGCTTAATATATATTAATAAGGTTTAGGTCTAAATATGTCTTGTTTTATCTCTTTTTTATTTTCTTTGCTTGTCCTTTATCCCTTTTGTTCTGCCTTTTTTTTGTCATAATGCAGGTTGCCGACTATACAACAGGAAGTTCAGCAGCGCAAACTACTTTACATGAGTCTTTATCTTCTCATATGGGGCGAAGCTGCCAACTTAAGATTCATGCCCGAGTGCCTTTGCTATATATATCATCATGTACGTCTTAGCATCACTGGTTTAAAATACTGACGCTCATGATTATTTGTCTCATGTGGGATGAAGTAGTGTTTTTTGCCTGCTCAATTTCCTATTAGCTTTGTTGTAATTGTCTTTTGTGATCACTTCACCTAATAATTCTACAGATGGCTTTTGAACTTTATGGTATGCTTGCTGGGAATGTTAGTCCCATGACTGGTGAAAATGTGAAGCCAGCTTATGGGGGTGAGGAGGAAGCTTTCTTAAACAAAGTTGTAACTCCAATTTATGATACAATCGCCAAGGTGTTGCATGCCTCTTCTTTTCTCTTTACTTAGCTTTCTGTTCTCCTATATCTGAGATATTATTTATGAACACCACTTAACTTGTCCACATCCGGGGTTTTGTGGTTTGATGTGTAGGAAGCTGAACGGAGCAAACAAGGAAAATCCAAGCATTCTCAATGGAGGAACTACGATGATTTAAATGAGTACTTTTGGTATATTATAGTTCCTCAGGATTGCTGCACTTTTTTTAGTGTTTTATTGCTCCGGAATAAATTTATTTACATAAAACTGTAGGTCAGTTGATTGCTTCCGTCTAGGTTGGCCAATGAGGGCTGATTCAGATTTCTTTTGTGAGCCTCTACCAGGACTTGCCAAAAGTGGGGTGAGAAACATGTTTACTCTTCTGTTTAGGTTATATTATTAAGTAAATGAGAGTTTCCTGTTGAACTTCATGTTTTGGCGTTATATTATTTTGACGACCTCTAATTTATCTTTATGAAAAATTACAAAGTTGATCTGAATTAGGATGTAGTTCTATACATTTCTGTCAAAGTGTTGTGAACGTAAGTGGTGCATTTGCTTATCGCTGATATTTCTGATCAGGAAGCTGGAACGTCTACTGGGAGTCGATGGGTTGGCAAAATAAACTTTGTTGAGATACGCTCATTTTGGCACGTTTATAGAAGCTTTGATAGGATGTGGAGCTTTTTCATTCTGTGTTTACAAGTAAGGATCCTTCGCTGCTGTTTGGTTTGCTCTGGTCTCTTACCTACATCTGAATTTCATTTTTAAATTTCACATAGGTCATGATTATAGTCGCATGGAATGGATCGGGTGACCCAAGTGCTATTTTTGAGGGTGATGTTTTCAAGAAAGTGTTGAGTGTCTTTATAACTGCTGCAATATTAAAGCTTGGAGGAGGTAATAGAAACAATGTACTTCACATTTTTTGGCAACTGTGCTTTGTTAATCACATATTATCTCTTTAGCCTTCTGTTTTTGCCTTTCGCTGATTTGTTTTGATCAGCATTGGCAAGTACCTACAATGATCAGGTCGAATAGTCGGATTAGGTAGTTACTGAGCATGTAGCTTGTAGTTCATCCTTGGTTAGATGACATCATTCATAAACTTTTAAACGAACCAATATTTGTTTGATCACGTGTGTTGGCCATTCCATTAAAATTTTTACCTTTGGTAAGTATAAGTCCTGAGATGGTATGCTTTTAGCTGAGTATGATGTATGCACTGCAGACACTATCCTCACACCTTTGGATTTTCTCCATGTGGGCCTGAAACTGGAGTGTGCAAAGATGTATTAAGTTGATGTTTTCGGATCTTCCTAAAATTAGGTCCCAACTCAAAACCGCTGGTGGTACGTAACCATCAGTAGCTAGAGCGCTATATATTGAAAAATTTCAAGGCAGTGTATGAGCTTTCTATCGTTTGTAATAAGTGTAGTGTTGTTTTAATCTATTGGGAATGTTGATTGGAATGAGCTAGTTCTGCAAGATAATCACAAAGTGGGCAAGTTTATGGATTTATGGGTTGACAATGGAGGTGGACGTCAGCCTTATCTTATCTCCCTAAAGACTCAGAAAAGTACATCCTTAAATTTATACAATTTATAAGCTAGGGCAACCCCTTCTATTCATGGTATAACCACCCAAATTTATCTGGAACCAAAGACCTCTATGTAATTTATCACTAAGTGCACCAGCTTATAAGCCAACACATCAGCAGAAAATATACGACATTTAGGTAATATGTCTACTTGTTGATCAATCAGCAAGATAGATGCAATGCCATGTAGGTTACACTTTGCACAGAAATATTAAATAGTTATGTCCCGGTCACCGATTTCTCCAGTTGTTTGATTCAGCTTTTGCTTTACTAGAAGAAAAAACAAAAAACAAAATAAAAATATAAAAACTCAAGTTCCTTGGGAAGTGTTATATGCTCGATAGTATTTTAGCTCTTTGCGCAGATGAGAGAAAGCAAGGGAATCCTCCATTTTTAAGTGGGGTACTAGTTACTGGAAAGAGGATAATACGGAGGATGCATAGAAGCAGGGTGCTAGTCCCTGGAAAGATGAGCCGAAGTCTATAAATTACTCTATCTAGAGGGATCCGTCTACATATTTGTGGTGTTGACAAGGGGTGAGTGTGAGGTGTTAGTGTTGTTGTTAGTTGTTACACCGCTGTGGCCCTATCCGCCCATGTTAGATGTTACATCACCTTGTTGATCAGCGTGCTCACTTAGATCACATCATTGTAAGGCTTTCAATTTTATCTAAATGTTAAAATGTATTTTTAAACAGTAATATGCTTATGATGACATAGATTACCCAGGAGCATCTGTTGTATTAGTATATTTTGATGTCAAAGAAATACATAATAGGCTTTTTTTGGATTAACGTCATGAACTTATATGTTGATCATTTATTTCACTTTCCAGCTTTCCTTGATATAGTTCTCAGCTGGAAGGCAATGAAGAGTATGTCCTTCCAAGTTAAGCTTAGATATATCCTAAAGTTTTTGTCAGCTGTTGCATGGGTGATTGTTTTGCCTGTAACTTATGCCTATACTTGGAAGAACCCTCCTGGATTTGCTCAAGCCATCAGAAGGTGGTTCGGAAATAGTAATGATTCACCCACGCTATACATTTTGGCTGTTGTTGTGTACCTGTCACCAAATATGCTCGCTGGGGTTTTGTTTCTATTTCCTTTCGTTAGGCGGTTTCTTGAAAGCTCAAACTACAAGATTGTGATGCTTATGATGTGGTGGTCTCAGGTGAGCACTATCAAGTCTTAATTTCTTAGGTTGTGTGGGCCTATTTCTTATTCTTCTAAATATATAAAGATGCTTGCATTATTTTTATGTCATTTGTGAGAGTATGTCCGAGACTCTAAAGACTCTAAACTTCCTTCTTTTTCCAGCCCCGGCTCTATGTTGGAAGGGGAATGCATGAGAGCTCCTTCTCGCTTTTCAAGTAAGAAAAAATATATGGGTTTTTTGGTGATGTTTTAGTCAAAGAATGTTATGCTTTAATGTTTTGATCGTTTTCTGGCCACCAGGTACACTATGTTTTGGGTACTTCTTATACTAACGAAGATAGCATTCAGCTACTACATAGAGGTATTAATCGTATCCATTGAAGTGATGATGGTTGGAAATTGATTGACGAGCTAAGATATGCTCTAACAAGTTGTATCCCTCCAGTTACAATTTTATGTCAAACTACAGATGCCAGTGAAAAGCACATTAACCCAAAATCAGAAAGTTTCTCGAAAATGTCCGAAAACTTGGATTCGTTGTCTCTGTTATCCTACCTTAACTTCTTTTAAAAGTAAATAAGTGATTAAAATGTTGAACGATTGATTACGTGAACATTAAGTGATGTTTTTTTTTTTGGCTACACAGTGTTACTGAATGTAGTGTGTACAGTACTATTACAATTATAGTATTACGCTCAACTGCTTGGTGGCACTTAATATGGTTTTCGTAATTTGTAAGTATTAAGCGATGACTTTTTGATGCAGATAAAGCCTTTAGTTGGTCCAACTAAAACAATCATGGCGGCTCGGATTAGAACATACGATTGGCATGAATTCTTTCCACGAGGTAAGGACAAGAAATAAATTAGACCGTCGATACTCAATTCTTACTTGGTCATTCCATTAATGCCATTTCTATCTAATTTCAGCAAAGAACAACATTGGTGTTGTGATTGCACTTTGGGCTCCGATCATTCTTGTATGTTTCTGATCATCTTAATGCTTGCTCTTTGTAATGTTCACCTTGTCGAGTTCTGACAGTACTTTCTTTCCAGGTCTATTTCATGGATACACAAATTTGGTATGCTATTTTCTCGACATTTTTTGGAGGTCTGTATGGGGCCTTCCGCCGTCTTGGGGAGGTATGCGGCTCTTACTATTCTTGTTCTTATAGCTAATGATTGCTGATGTAGTGATGTGTGGTTAATGCAAGCACGATTGGTACTGTTATCGTGTTTTGGGGCACCAATTTTTTGCTGCGCAGTCGCATTTAGGCACCCAAGTCCATCTCTTTGTATTCATGGTGTTTGTTTTTTATTTATTTAAGTAACGAAATTTGTTGTTGTTGCTTCAGATTCGAACGTTGGGTATGCTGAGGTCTCGATTTCTGTCTTTGCCGGGTGCGTTTAATGCTCGGTTGATACCGGTGGACAAAAGCGAAACGACCAGAAAAAGGGGAATTAAAGCGACCTTTTCTCGGAAATTTGATGAGGTTTTGATTCCATTCTGTTATGTACTAGTGTCTGAATAGCCCTATTGCATGGATATGCGGTTGTGATACTTCCCATATACGTTAGGACAATGTTGACACGGAAATTACTGGTTGTTTCAGATTCCACCCAGTAAAGAAAAAGAGGCTGCAAAGTTTGCTCAGTTATGGAACAAAATTATTAGTAGTTTCAGGGAGGAGGACCTTATCAGTAACAGGTAGGTGAACGATGCTTTTGTTGACGTTAACTACTCGAAACTGTTAGATTTGATCGCTTGATCTCATCTAGATCATGTCTCTGTTAAGTCTCAAAGGTTTTGAAATGGATGCACTGGCTTTTGACAACAATAAAACAGGATACATAGAAGAACGGAAGTGCTGAACCATTCATATACTGTTGGTTTTGTGTTTCTGTCTCCAGGGTTCAAGTTTAGGAGGGAACAGTGTTCCACTATAACTTTGATTCTTTTGCAGTGCAGAATCTTTTAATTTGTGCTACTCAATAAGAGCACTAGTGGATTGGATTATTACCAAAAATCTTCCAATGCTCATAATAATTAATGAACTGTTGAATTTGTACAAATTTTTAGGGAGATGGATTTGTTGCTCGTTCCATATTGGGCTGATCGTGAGTTGGGCTTGATTCAGTGGCCTCCGTTTTTACTTGCAAGCAAGGTCTGTGTTCACCATTGTTATTTCTTCTCTTTTCCCCTCAAGTAGTGCTTCTCTTTAATTGGTAACACGATATTTACATGCTTGCCTTTCTGTTTGCTCATAGATCCCAATTGCTTTAGATATGGCCAAAGATAGCAAAGGTAAGGACCGCGATTTGAAAAAGAGAATCAATAATGACAACTATATGTGTTGTGCTGTACGTGAGTGCTATGCTTCTTTCCGTAACATCATCAAGCAACTGGTGCAAGGGAACCGCGAAAAAGAGTATGGATTCTGTCTTTTAGAATGTGTTAGTGTTTCATATAAATTTTGTTTGTGTGTCACTATCTACAGTGTCTGAAAGAAAAGAATCATAGTGGAAAAAGAAATATTAAGAGCTTGTGTTCTGCTGGGCGTTTTTCTGATTCCATCTGTTTATTTCCCTTACCATGTGCTGTTGTTTACCTAATGCTCTTGAATCCCAGGGTTATAGATGATATATTCACCGAAGTTGACAAACATATAGAGGCAGAAACTTTAATAACTGAACTGAAGATGAGCGCACTTCCTAACCTCCATGAGCACATTGTTAAACTCATAAAATATTTGGTAATAGTTTAACACAATGGACATATTCTATCTGTCAAATCTCGTAATCAAGTTTTGTTATAGGAAGTCATGTTAACTCGATTACCCTGTTTTCCGTAGATGGAGAATAAGCCAGAGGACAGAGGTCAGGTTGTAATTCTTTTCCAGGACATGCTTGAGGTTGTTACTCGAGATATAATGGAGGATCAGATACCTAGGTAAAGCATTTTAATTTATTATCTCTCATCTTTGTAATGCAATTAGACACTTTGGGGATGGGCACACTTTTCCAACCGATCCTTGCATGTAAGATTTAACTTTTTTTTACCTGATAGCAAATTTTATCTTGATGTCATATTTAACTTTTTTTTTTTTTTTTTTTGATGATGGTTCTTTTAGTTACTTTCCGTTTCAAATCAAGTAATTAGAAAAATCGGCGCATCTAGTTGGGTGAAAACTACCAATCTGGTTGCTCTTTAGGTCTATGTTTACTAACTACCAAGGAGGGGTCCTTACCAAGCATGCCGTGCATTCACTGTTACTTAACTGTTCAAGTTCTTGTTTTTTATTTGAATGTTGAGCTTGTAAGTTATTCCTTTATGTCCGTAGTCTCTTAGATTCAAGCCATGGTGGATCTATTGGGAGATTTGAAGGAATGACAACTCCTCTTGAGCAACAGTATCAGCTATTTGCATCGGCGGGTGCAATTAATTTCCCCGTTGAGCCAGAAACAGAAGCATGGAAAGAGAAGGTAAGTTTTGTGGGCAAGCCTTGTCAGTTGTCATTGCTAAATTTAGTCTGAAGATTTTCTCGTCTTTAACTCAAACTTTATTCCGATTTTGTATGTAGATCAAAAGGCTCTTTTTATTGCTAACAGTAAAGGAGTCTGCCATGGATGTCCCTTCCAACTTAGAAGCTAGAAGGCGAATATCTTTTTTTTCAAATTCATTATTTATGGATATGCCTGCTGCGCCAAAAGTTCGCAACATGCTCTCCTTTTCGTAAGCTTCCTTGACATTTGGTTGATTTTATCAGAGATCGCACATGTCTAAAATCTTGCTAAAGTTAATCCCAAGTAACGCACGAGTGTTCTCTATATAGTGGTGGCATTTTCTTGCTAAAGTTAATCCCAATGTTGTTTGATAATCTTTCGTTGTAATGAATTCGTTATTTTATATTTTCTGAGGACACTGATATGAATCTGGTAACCTCAATTGTAGTGTTTTGACTCCTTACTACGAGGAAGATGTTCTCTTTTCTATAAATGAATTGGAAGTCCAGAATGAAGATGGTGTTTCAATCCTCTTTTATTTGCAGAAAATATTTCCAGGTATGCCATGATTCAAGTGATTATCTGTGTATAGTAAGTTCATTTCCGTACTACTGAAGCAATGAAATACAGATGAATGGATGAACTTCCTGGAGAGGGTTGGATGCACCAGCGAGGAAGATCTCAAAAATAAACTTGATGGTGAGAACCTTGACGTGAACAATGAAGTGAACCATGAAGAAGAGCTTCGACTTTGGGCATCATATAGAGGGCAAACTCTCACCAGAACTGGTATTTGATATTGATGTGACATTGTATTGTGTTTCTCTTTTTTCTTTTTTTTCCATCGACCATACATTTTTTTGTCTTGTTTGTCTACCTAACATAATTGCTATTTCCAGTTAGGGGAATGATGTATTACAGAAAAGCTTTAGAACTTCAGGCCTTCCTAGATATGGCTAAGGATGATGGTAATGCTTGTTTTCTAATTATTTGGATAACTGCCAGAGGTCTTGTTTGAATGTTGATCTAATGATGGGTGTTCTTTTCACTTGGCCATTGATATTTTTTAGATTTAATGGAAGGTTACAAGGCAGCTGAAACTAACAGCGATGAACACTCAAAAGGTGAAAGATCTTTATGGGCACAATGTCAAGCAGTTGCGGATATGAAATTCACATACGTGGTGTCTTGCCAGAAATATGGGATCCACAAACGATCTGGAGATCCTCGCGCACATGACATTCTGAAGCTTATGGCAGCGTATGGAAACAAATTTATTTCTTTCTCATTCCTTTATTAGACAAATATGGTTAACAAGCAGAAGTATTTCCACATTGCAGATACCCATCTGTACGTGTTGCTTACATTGATGAGGTAGAAGAGCCTAGCAAAGATAAAAAGAAGCTAAATCAAAAGGTGTATTATTCTGCTCTAGTAAAAGCTGCCTTGCCCAAGTCTATAAACTCTTCCGAGCCCCAGCCCGCTCAAAATCTTGACCAGGTAATTGCTTATAATTATTTGGCCACTTTAAGATACCTGCAAACATAAATATTAAATAGTTCTATTTTCGTTTGTCCTGAGATAAATCTTTATGATTGGCTTTCTCATTTAGTGAAACACTGTAATGTATTTACATTTTTCTTGTTGAATGGATTGCATATAACTTAATTCAACCATTATACTTTTTCTCTCCTTCCGATATATATGTAGGCGGTGTGATGTTTTGATAACTGGACGAAATTTGGTACCTAAGACTTCCATGATTTTCTTGATCACCTATTGAAAGAAAAAGTCTTGTGTATGTATGGCGACAGCAGGAGTTCTAACGTCTAATTACTTCCTCTTACGCGCTATTATCTTATTTCCAACATTTAAAGCTATGTTTTGGAAATACTGGTCTTTTTTTTTTGGTATCCATAGGGTGTATATGCTCATGTGGAATTTACTAATATGCTCATGTAGGATATCTTTTTTCTGCTCGTGTCTGACTGAAATCTGATGTGATGTGTTCCCATGTTAAGGTTATTTATCGGATAAAGCTTCCTGGACCTTCAATATTAGGGGAAGGAAAGCCTGAAAATCAGAACCATGCTATTATTTTCACGCGTGGGGAGGGTCTGCAAACAATTGATATGAACCAGGTATGGGGACTAGATGGATTTATGCATCTGCTAGAAATATGATGCGACCTATCTCTCTAAACTTACAACCAACATGGTCACATCACTGATACTTGCAGGATAACTATATGGAAGAAGCCTTCAAAATGAGGAACCTTCTGGAAGAATTTCTTAAGAAACATGATGGTGTTAGATATCCATCCATACTTGGACTGAGGGAGCATATTTTCACTGGCAGGTATATAGGCAGCATAGTTTGATTGGAAAGGATGCTGATTTTTCGTGGAGATACAAGATTTTATTCAACACTCATCCTTGTGTTTTTTTATGCAGTGTTTCTTCTCTTGCTTGGTTTATGTCTAATCAGGAGACGAGTTTTGTAACTATTGGGCAGAGACTGTTGGCTAACCCCTTGAGGTAAGATTTGATATTTAAAAGATGCGAAACCATAAAATTGTTATGCTTTGGTACGTTGCTTTTATATGTACTCGTATGCTAGTTTGGTATGGTGGTTCACATGACTGATCATTGATAAGGTCGTGACAATAGTTTTGGTCACAGTTACTAATGACTAATCCTTTGTAAGACCTTTTTAAGTGTTTTGATAGATAAGTATTAAATAGATACTATCTTTTCTAAGGATGACCTTTTTAAGTGTTTGAAGGGTGCTCCTGGTAGGCCATCTGATGTGCAACCCACTGAGCCTCGACCTCAAGAATGTAACGAATTTTTTTATTGCCAGATCATTTATTATTTAGCTGTATAATCACTTGTGAACAAGATCATGATTGTCATTTAATGCTAAGTTTGCATCCCATATTTGAGGGGTGGATTTTTGCGCATTCACCCCATTTGGTGCAAATCTTCTAAAATCTTAAGTTCAGTAAAAATTGAATCGTCTCTTTCCTCATTGAACTAGAAATGAATCATCTCGCAATGTGATGGTAATTAACAAGTGTGTAGAGCTACTTATAATCATGTAAGAAAGAACATAGCATACATCTCTAGTATAGCACACTTAAATTTAATTCTTAATCACATGCCCTCACGTGCTTTCAGTTCATGTTGAACTTTACTTTCTTAGGCATTTCTTTTTTCACATGTTCTTTGTACTCATATTCCAATTTCCTTTCTTAATCTTTTGTGCCTATCAAGGGTTCGATTTCACTATGGCCATCCAGATGTGTTCGACAGACTATTTCACCTGACTAGAGGTGGTATCAGTAAAGCTTCAAAAATCATCAATTTGAGCGAGGACATCTTTGCAGGCACGCTCAAGACTCTCAGAAGTTGTGAAGTTCAAGTTTTCATGTGCTTAGCTTTTAGTCTGATCTTCATATTCTGTCTCACAGGTTTCAATTCTACACTACGTGAAGGAAATGTTACTCATCATGAATACATGCAAGTTGGGAAAGGTAGGGATGTGGGTCTGAATCAAATCTCAATGTTCGAGGCAAAGATAGCTAACGGGAATGGAGAACAGACACTGAGTCGTGATATTTACAGGCTGGGGCATCGTTTTGATTTCTTTCGAATGTTATCATGTTATTTCACCACTGTTGGTTTCTACTTCAGCACCCTGGTATGGTATACTTCATATTTTGGTTTGAAGCCGTACATTCAGTGATATTAAATATTTTTCTAATGGTTGCCATAATTCTCTTGGCTTCCCGGACAGGTGACTGTGCTTACTGTCTATGTTTTCTTGTATGGCCGACTGTACCTTGTTCTTAGTGGGTTGGAAAAACAACTGAGCAGTCAAGCAGCTATTCGGGACAATAAGCCTCTTCAGGTTGCTCTTGCCTCTCAATCATTTGTACAGCTTGGCTTTCTGATGGCCCTGCCTATGATGATGGAAATTGGCCTAGAAAGGGGGTTCCGCACTGCCCTAAGTGAATTTATACTGATGCAATTGCAATTAGCCCCCGTCTTTTTTACATTCTCTCTGGGAACAAAGACCCACTATTATGGTAGGACATTGCTTCATGGAGGTGCAGAATATAGAGCTACAGGCCGTGGTTTTGTGGTCTTTCATGCGAAATTTGCAGAAAATTATAGGTTATATTCCCGCAGTCACTTTGTCAAAGGAATAGAGATGTTGATTCTTCTTGTTGTTTACCAAATCTTCGGACAAGAATATAGAAGTGCCCTTGCTTATGTGTTGATCACCGTCTCGATGTGGTTCATGGTAGTAACATGGCTTTTTGCTCCTTTCCTGTTCAACCCATCGGGATTCGAGTGGCAAAAGATTGTTGATGATTGGACTGATTGGAATAAATGGATTAGTAATCAAGGTGGAATTGGTGTGCTTCCAACGAAAAGTTGGGAATCTTGGTGGGAGAAAGAGCAAGAGCATCTTCGGCATTCTGGAAAACGTGGGCTTATTGCAGAGATATTATTATCTCTTCGATTCTTTATATATCAATATGGGCTTGTATATCATCTACGCATAACAAAGACAAAAAGTGTTCTGGTACTATGTTTTTGAACTTCTGCAGTTTCTTAGTTATCTGATTAACCATTATATTGCCTACTTATGTTAGTCATCTGATTAACCACCATTATATTGTCTACTTATTTTTCCCTGATAACTACAATCAACTCCGTTCATTTTTGTTGGGTTCAGGTCTATGGCATTTCATGGCTTGTGGTTGTTGTGGTATTACTAGTCATGAAGGTGAGTTGAAAACTTTTAGCTTTACTGTTACTCTCTCCATATATATGTTTTTGGCTATTTCTGCAGACTGTAACTGTTGAGTTTTTTTTGGCTATTTCAATGAGTTTCCTTTGGCTATTTCTGCAGACTGTATCTGTTGGGAGGCGAAAATTCAGTGCAGATTTTCAGCTGGTGTTCCGCATAATCAAGGGCCTTATCTTCCTGACGTTCATTTCTATTCTTATCATTTTAATAGCAATCCCCAATATGACTCCACAGGACATCTTAGTTTGCTTTCTCGCTTTCTTGCCTAGCGGATGGGGATTACTTTTGGTCAGTATAATTTTCTTTCATGCCCTTTTTATGTGCACCCTTTCACAAACGAACAATATATATGTTTCTTGGTGTTCTCTAATTAATAATCATGCGGCAAATTTTTCTATTTCAGATTGCACAAGCTTGTAAGCCTGTTGTCCAAAAAGCTGGGTTTTGGGGATCGGTTCGAACACTTGCTCGTGGATATGAAATCATTATGGGTTTACTTTTGTTCACTCCTGTTGCATTCCTGGCGTGGTTCCCATTTGTTTCGGAATTTCAAACCCGAATGTTGTTCAATCAAGCATTCAGTCGAGGTTTGCAGATCTCTCGTATTCTTGGTGGGCAGAGGAAGGAGCGCTCATCACGCAACAAAGAATGAACATTCTCGAGTAAGCAAGCCGTCTCACTTTTGTCTGGATTTTGTTAAGTCAAGTCATGCGACATATTTGCCAGTCCTGACAAGGTGTGGGCAACATTTTCTTTTAGTTATTAGACGTGGGATGCTGATGAGGGTTCTAGGTTATATTGGGATCTCACCAGACCTTCCATCTTACCCTGTTATACAAGTTCAATCTGAGGTGGTGTAATGGTGTAATGTACTGGATCTTTGGTTCTTCAATTTTACATCTTTTATAAGAAAGTAATTTGTTGATGTCTGATAGGTCTGTATCTGGTGGTACTTAAGTGGTACAAACCTTGATGAACTATAACATGATTATAGAACTATCAACTTGGAGAGCTGTGTAGTACAAGATCCCCTGTTTCTGATAAAAAAAAAAAAAAAAAGATCCCCTGTTGAAAAATTAGACACCCATCATCACTTGCAGAGTTGTGTAGTACAGGACACCCTGTTGAAAAATTATACCCTCATCACAACTGTCACAAGAATTCAAAAGAAGACGGAAAACATTGTGTTATACCGTTGAAGGACTATTATACAATTACATTTGGGTTGCTTAATTAGCAAAACCTGGCCGGTGGAAAACTGTCTGAATTGGAAACATTGGCATTTTTAGACGGTACTTTGACCTTTCTGAATTCGATTAGCAAGTAAAAGTGGATTGAGGAAGGACTTCACGGTACAACCAGGCTGCTCGATAGAAATTTTGTTGGTGCAAATAAATAGGGTGTAGGGCATTGAGAGAAGAGAAGGATCAATATGATTGTGATAGCGTGTTTGGATACACATTCATTCATAAGTTTTTTTTTGATTTCTGGGAGCAAAAAAATCAGCGGGTAGACAATTTTAGAATGACTTCCAGAAGCAAAAAAGTTAATTTTTTGTGAAGCAAAATGTTTTTGCTTCTGACTTCTATTTCTGGAGAAGCAGAAGTTAGAAACAGATATGTATCCAAACGCGTTGTAATTGTTTTAGATACCAATTAGAAATTCGGTATTTAAAAGTTTATTTTTTTGGGATATTTTGACTTTGGGTCCCAAAAAAGTAACCAGAGTTGCGTTTGAGCTTCAGAAAGTTCAATATTAGAGTTTGAATCCTAGGACTGTCTTTGACCGTCTTGACTGTTTTGGGAAATTAGGCTAAGGCCCAACTCATGGTTAACCCATAATATGAGGCCCCTAGTTAAAAGAGTTTTAAAACCAGACCCCGAATTAAAAATAATTTTAATAGAGATCGAAATGACCAGAATAACCTTCACTATATAACTATCTAACCTAGGTTTTCTCTCAAACAGACACATTCATTTTCATTTTAGGAGAGAGAAACCGGATCTCGCCTGAGAAACTCTTGAAGAATTGCTGAGAATTTTTTTTTGTAGATCGAACAAACGAAGACCAAAAGCAGGTAGGTTTTCGATCAATCTTCTTCTTCCTGTTTAATCTTTTCTTCTTCTTCTTCTTCCTGTTTACTAATTTTCGATGATGAAATTGTTGATTGGTATTTAATCTTTTATTCTTCTTGTTGTTTAAATCTTCCAGCCAAAAAACAAGAACCAAAAAACCTAGGAAGATACAGTAGTTTATCGATCTGTTTGCTGAGAAGAAAGAAGGAAGAAAGGTCAGTTTTCTCTCTTCTGTTATCGATCTGTTACTCTCTGGTTTTAGGTTTCGATTTCTGCTTTCACATGTTTCGATTCATCATGATTGATGTTTTGATTTCATTTATCTCTTGATTTTCTGATTATTTTTGAAAATTAGGGTTTTGCAACTAAGTTTGACTGATTTAGGTTTCATGGTTTGAAATCAACTGATTTATATTCTTACAATTCGCACTGTAGATTCAGATTCAGGCGATAATCAACTAATTTATATTCAAATGCCAAGCGGAAGAAGGAATCCCCCTGAAGAAGATCCTGCAATAACAGGTATTACGATTCTTTCCCTTTAAGATGCCATTTACTATTGGGGTGTATGTTTTGGGATGATATAATGTTAGTGAAAACATTCTTTTGTGATATAGCTTGTGTAACTATAGAAATAGAGCCTGCGTAACTTTAAGTTACACATTCAAAATCTAACCACTGACTGTATTGTGGTTGGTATATTGAGTGTGTAACTTGGAGTTACACATACAAATGAGCCTATATAACTATAAGTTACAAATTCAAAATCTCACAACTGACTTGCCAAGGGGCTGTGTAACTATAATTTACACATTTAGAATCTCATGTTTTGATCATATGTAATGCCTGTGAATGTGTAACTTTACAAAAATGTGCATGTGTAACTATAAGTTACACATTGAAAATCTCACCACTAACTTGCCAATTGACTATGTAACTAGAAGTTACACATGCAAAATCTCAACACTGATTTGCCAATTTCCTATGTAACTAGAAGTTACACATGCAAAATCTCACCTATGACTGTATTGTGTTTAAATAATAGTTACACATCAAAAAGTGACGTTTGTAAACCTTCATATGCATGTGTAAGTTAAGGTTACACAACACATAATAGAATGATTCAGTTTGTGTACATGGCAAATACACATAGTTTGTAACATGATTTTGGTTTTGCAGTTAAAAAGGAGTGTATTTGATAAGTACACAACATACTGACTCATGCTATTTTCGTGTGTGATGTGTACAGGAAAATTAAGGCAATCATTGAGTGCAGTTAAGGATTTGGTAAAGGTGATAAAACCTATAGGACTTACTGATAGGGCTCAAAGATATCTTAGGAGAGCTGCTTACGGTAAGATTGTATTGATGTATTACAATGAATATAATGAAGCTGTACCAAGTACAACAAGACAAATCAGTACCAACAAACACGGCGTCGTGAAGCTTTTGAATTGCTTTGATATAGATTGTGTGACACCGTGTTCATTCAAGTTTGCTGATGACAACTTTATAGAGTCTACACCGGTAAAGTTGGCTGGTATATTTTGCATGCAAAGGATTGGAAGTAGAAAGGGTTAAAAGCTGTTAAAGTACTTTTCTCATCATGATTTGATTGACAATGTTTTATACAACAAGTTCTTCACTGATATCAAATCTACAACACATCAGACGACAGTGACTAAGAAGAATATTATAGAGAAGATAAAACAACTTATGAACGACATAAATTTTAAAGAGAGAAGAATAAAAGTTGATGAGAAGAATCTAGTTTGTTTGATAGGTTTTTATCTTTGTTGTGTATTATTTTTTGGCGACGTAAATGCTAATGGAGTGAATGTGAAGTATCTTAGTATCGTTGAAACTTATGAGACGGTGCTCAAGGTGTTGTGGCCTGATTTAATACACGAGCACTTGTTTGAAGAGATTCATACTAATGTTGGTTGTATGCCAAATGTGAAGGCTTGTGTGCAATACCTACTGGTAAAGCTTGTGTGTAATTTCTATTCCAGCAATTTTACTGTTACTTTGTGGATATTTTAGTTCAATCGACTAATTAAATTTATATGTTACAGATATTGTTTGCTGAACACACACCAGAAGGTTTAACCCAGAAAGTTGTGAACCACGAACAAGATATCCCAAGGGTTGGAAGGTGGGATCTATACCAGATTTCGGATTGCATTTCTAGAAAAAACATGACAGAGTTTTCAGTAAGTGTTATATGTTATATGAGTTGGATGTAATCAAAATTGTCATGTGTAGCTATAAGTTACACATTTAAATGTGCTTGTGTAAGTTATGGTTACACATGCAAAGATAACACCAGTGAATTCAATTTTTTGTGTAACTATAGGTTACACATATAAATGTGCTTATGTAACTTTAAGTTACACATACAACTGAAAATTTGTATATTTAGATTGTTTAACTGTTTTCGCTATCTCTTTTTAACCTCTCCATCTGTTAATTGCAGCCAACTCCTAGATTTATGGATGAGTTTTCTGCTGTGTGTACAGGTTTCAGAAGTCTGCAAAAGGTTAAGTAACTTAAAGTTACACATATTAATTTGATGTGTAAAGTAACTGAAGCTGTAACCTGAGTTTACATATGCATTTATCATGTGTAACCTAATGTTATACATGCATTCATAACAGTGTAACTTCTGGTTACACATCCATATGTTTGAGTGTAAACTAAAGTTACACAAGCATTTGACCACTGATCAGACGTACACAATAATTTTAAAATAAAATGAAATGCATTTCACCTGTGAACTCACAAAAATATAAAATCTGAATGAATGATCCTTGCACATAATCAACGTTGCAGAAAAATAAAAATGTTTGGTCCATGCGAACCGAAATGAAGAAAACTAAAAAACAAATAATCCAAGACAAATAAGAAACCACACATAAAATTTATACTTGCAGAAATAAACTTTGGTAGACTCAAGCTAGGGGGTGTGTGCTTTGGAGGATTCTTGCAACTTGCCTATTGTGACCTGCTTCCTTGTAGTTGCTGCAATGAACTTTCCTCTTTACCTTCTTCTCACCTTTACTTAGAATCCTTTTTTCCTGCGGGTCTACCTGGTTGCTTCTTTACGATAGGCGGGTTGATGATGTCACCTTCTTTAATTTCAACAGGCCTGTTGTAGTTTGGAATTGGATGGATGGCATGCAAATAAGTCTTCCTAAAATAGTCGCTCGTAAAATAAGGTGAAATGAAATCAATAGCCTCACGTTTAATCTTCCGTATGGCTGCAAGAGCATGAGAACAAGGGAAACCGTATACACGCCACCTTAAAAAAAGAAAGAATATAAACACTCGGCTAGTTACACAAGGAAATCATAAAACACAAAAAAATCATCTAGAAACACATGCATATACGGGATGTGTATCTTCCAGTTACACATGCAAAATAAGATGTGTAATTAGTAGTTACATATCCATATGTCTAGTGTAACTAGAAGTTACACATCCTGTAAACTTTCAAAAAATGAACATACAAAAGAAAAAAATAGCATAAGAAACAAAACCTTTGACAGGTGCAAGTCTGGTGTTCGAGGTCCACCATGTGAGTGCTTTCGCTAAAAACTTCAAACACGGTAGGACTAGCCACCAATACTTCCCAAGACAAACCTTCATCTTGAAGAGCCTCAAGCTTCTCCTCATACTCTGGGGTTAATGGAGTCATCATATTAGCGCCAATTTCACAACGGTCTTCCATCATTACCATTATTTTCCTCTTAATCTGAAAAGGAAAAATACTTATGAATATAAAAAGTGACAAAACAAGAAATAAAATACAACAAAAAAATACTCTATTAACCTGATCAAGAAGAGCAGATGCAGGCATCTTCTTGTGAACCATAACCCAGTTATTGAGCGCTTCTGCTAGTGTCCTAGATGTGCGTCCATACCGACAACCTTTGAAATAGGCATTCACATATGATTCAGGTGGGATGGTCTCGATGTAAACAGCCACCCAATCACAGTTCAAATCTCTAATTTTCTGTATGGCCTTAGCATGGTTTTTAGGTGAGAGTGCGTATGTTGGTTCTTGGAAAAGGTCCAGCACAAGCGTGTACCTAGGATCTGATCCATTGATGGGCAGATTAGTCTTCAAATGATAGTAGCAAAAGCTGTGGAACGAATCTGGATAGACAAGTGGAACACCCTGCAAGAGTCCTTCATGGCGATCCGAAAGGAAGGTAATTGGCCTCCCATCGCCAACAACTTCAGTCAAATTCCATATAAACCACTCCCAGTTATTGACAGTCTCAGAATCGACTAGTGCCACAACAAGTGGTAAAAATCCTACAAAAAAATTGTGCAGAATTGAAAAAATAATAAGTTTCACAAAAACAGAAAACAATGTGTAAATACAAGTTACACATCCTAAAACAAATGTATAACTTAAAGTTACAGATGTTATTTTCTTAGTTACACACTGAGTAAACCAATGTGTAACTCTTAATTATTTGTTAACTAAAGTAGTTCAAAAAAAAACATAAAGAAACATACCTTTACCACCATTGATACCAGTAGCTGCTATCAAGCAAACTCTGAATCTACCAGTAAGGAAAGTAGCATACAAGTATACCATTGGCCGACAAAATCGGTACCCTTTGATGCATGCATCAAACGCAATGAAAATCCGTTGGAACTGTTTCTTTGCAGGATCAAATTCAAACTTTATCACACTACCAGGGTTGGTTTCCTTTATATCATCAATATACCATACCAAGTGCGAGTATGACTTCACATCGTCGCCATAAATGGTCTTATAAACCTTTTCCCTGCGATTATAGGCCTGATAGTACTCCATGGTAATCCCATAGTTTATCTGGAAATCATCTGCAATTTGCTTAGGCTTCTTGTGAGGATTTTTCCGAACTTCTTCCTCAATCAAACTAGACGTGAAGATGGTGGAGTATTTTTGATTCAAGTTGCGCCCACCAACACCACAAATGTGCTCAGGGTTATAAGACCTGACCTGAAGAAGTTCATACAAAATATAAACAAAACAACCAAAAACAATATGGTGTAAAAAACATCATGTGTAACCCAAAGTTACACATACTGTAACAAAACATAACATATGCTAAGCATAAGATGACAGAACACAGAAAACCTACCTGAAACATTTCGTTCTTTTCATCAATAGAAGCTGCATGAAATTTCCAGCCGCATCATTTTTCTGCATACTTAGCCGTGGACCTAGAACGCTCATTGTGTGTTACAACCATGTTGAAACCAGTTCAAAGAAGATACTTGGTGAAAGCAACCCTGACTTGCTTAACTCCTTCAATAAACACATGACCAATCTCACCAAGGATCTTGGACCAACCATCCGATAACAAAGGTTTTGCAGGCTTGCTTTTATCTTCCAAATACATTGTAACAGAACGATTGTTTCTCGACGAAGACTTACTAGAACCATTAGAAATAGAAGAATCTTCCCTAGAGCTAGATGAAGAGGCTACATAAGTAACATTTTGCAAGAAAATATCGATACTGGTCTTCTTTTTACTATTTGTGATGGATACAAGAGCTTGCAACGAATAATCACAGTCAAGCGGAAATTCTTTCCCACCTTCTCGGAAGAAGAAACAAATACCAAGTGGAGTAAATTGCTTCAATTCCTTGCAAACTTGTTCCTTAAACTCATCAAGTTTGATATCAGTATTAACACGCATGGTAATGAAATCTTAAAATAAGCGAACAACAACAATGCAACTAACAACATCCATGACAACCTGGAAACTACAAACATACAATAAAAATATCAAAATAAAAAAACAAACGCAATTCACTCATGGGCGTTGCCCCCTCGTGAGAAGTATATTCTATGCGGCAAGATAAATATGAGTAAAAGATACAAATGATACAACTGCTTACAAATAAACATGTTACAGGACATATATATGTAACTTCAAGTTACACATGGTTAAAATACAACAAGATATATATGTGTAAACTAAAGTTACACATGCTGTAACTAAAAAACATCATCTTTACATCAATTGTTTTCCTTCTGAAACAAAATTGTTGTTCTTCTGAAACAAAATTGTATCCGCATCTTCCTTACACATGATTAAAATACAACAGGATATATATGTGTAACCTCAAGTTACACATACTGTAACAAAAAAACATCATGTCTAAATCAATTTGAAGTTGTTCTTCTGAAACAAAATTGTTTCTTCATACTCGTCTCAGTATCAACAGAAAGTAAACAATAAATTCTCAGATCGGACATGCAAGAACAACAAATAATTCAAAAATAAATAAATTGAAAACAGATCTGAAATCAAAACAAAATAAAATTCTTACCTAGATTTGTTGTTTTCTTTCTTCTGAAACAATGTTTTTTCTATTCCTCTTCTCAGTATCAACCAAACTTGTTGTAAGTATCAACAAAAACATTCTCAGTATCAAACCAAATCAAAAAATTAAAAAACTAGATCCAAATCATAAAAATTGAAATCAATGGAACTGAAAACTAGATCGATAACACACCTATGTTGATTGCTTCTCTATTCCAACCTGTCTTCTTCCTCTTCTCAGACTCAACAAAATCGAAACAAAACAAAAATCCAGTAGAAGATAGAAATCAAACAATCACTCAGAAAAACTAATGAATCAAACCTATTTGATACAAACAGAAAAGATAAATTGATACAAACCTATTTGTTGTTTTTCAATGCATCAACTCAATCTCGTCAGATCTGAAATCCAGTGAATAACATCAACAAATTGAGAAAAACAATAACAAATCCTTTTTCTTCCTCTCGCCTTCAACACAACAGCAAACTAACGAATCCTTGTTCTTCAATGCAACGATTCGTGTAAAAGAAATCAACCTAATTCTGCTACTGAAGAAAAATAAACGAGAGCAGAGAAGAGAGAGCTAAAAAAAACTGAATTGAATTTCTGTTTCTGTTATAAAATGAATATAAATACTGGAGGTTATTTTTGGTATTTTTAGATTTATTAAAAAAGTTGCTGACGTCAGCAGTCTGAAAGAATTCAAAACCTGTCCCCAAAAATAAAAGTTCTCAGCCTAAAAATATCAAAAATTGAAAGTATGGAGTTGATAATGGAGGATCCATTTTGTGGGGCTTCTAAATATTGAACCCGTATAGTTGGGTGGTTCTAATATTTTTCACATTTAAAAAATGGTTATACTATGAATTGATCAAATGAATATTAAAATTTAAGTTTATTTACTAACCCTGCCATTGTTCTTTCTGTTAACACGGGTAAGAGTTGACGCACGAAATAACGGGTGGGATTAAACAAACCTATCTTTATTCGCCTTAACTCGATTTTGATCTTCATCTATTCCTTCAAATGGACATACCAACATCTCTAACGAACAATTATCTGTTTTTTCAAAAGTAGGTCCAGTAAGTAATCACAATCTATCCACTACTATAGTATCACAAATCTCTATAGACCACTTAATACTAGGTCATTAATTATTCACTCTCCTCTCCTGTAAAACATGTCATTCTCCATGTCATGAACTAGAGTAATAATTAAGAGATGGAAGAGATGGAAACAACATGGAGATGTAGAGATTGTTAGAATACATGTGTCTAACTCAAGATCGATTGGCAATGAGTGCAAAGGTCTTAAGGATTATAAACCAAAAGGATTATAAACCAATAATAATTTCAACACGTCTCTTCACGTGTAGCATTGCTGGATCTAACACGTGGACAGTAAATCGGGTGACACGGAGTAAAGGTGCGGTCAATGACTCGTCGCAAATAGCCTGCTCTGATACCATGTTAAAATACGGACATCCAACTCAAAATCAATTGACAATGAATGGAGAGGCCCTAAAAATTATAAACCGCAGGATCTTAGATTGTCCAACAATGTGGGACTAATAATCTCAACGGAGATAATGGCAGAAGAAGTTACTTTCAAGTTTAAACTCATAAACAAAAGAAAAGAACATGAATCAAACATGTTTTTTCAATTTTTAGATAGAGAAATGACGTTGATCAATGATTGAAGTTTCATCACATCCTCCTCCTATGGTTTTATTGTCCAATTTGTTATTTATCAAGGAATTATTCAACAAGACAAAGAAGAAAAAATAGTGGATTTATCTAAAGTTGGTGAACATCACATTTGGTTTGATTTTATATTTAGTTTAGAAATGATCCAGATGGATTTAGTGATCCTTATGTCAATTTACTGTCGAAGAAAATGAGTTTTTAATATTTTGAATTTATGGTCTTGGTGGGAACGGAATTTAGGACCTTTGGGTCTCTAAGGGTATCCACAATGGTGCGATCAAAACCAAAGATTAAAGACCAAAAATCACGACCAAATTTGACTTTAGTCCGTCGTATGACGCTAAGGTAACGAGTATATTTATTCGAGCGGACGTATAATCAACGCCTGATAGTGGAGCGTAGCTATTAAGTTCGCCCAATTGAGACGGCCATAAAGTTAACGCTCGTCATGGGACATTGATATAATAAACGCCGGATGTGGGGCGGTCATATAGTTTACGCCGTGACATGGGACGGTAATATAATGTACGCCCAATGGGGCGTTTATAAAATTTCCGCCCGGAAAAGGGCGTGCATATAATCACCGCCCCACTGTATTAGGATCGTAACCAGTATAACCATAAACAGGATTAGCTTTAACAATTTTGAAATCCTCAGTATCGCAGTTATAACCAAGCGCATATGTGTACTGGATTGGCGTTGAATCTTCATTCCACGGTGATACATAGTATGTTTTATCCTTTAATATTTTCTTGTATTCTTTTGTAGTCGGGTTCCAAAGGTAAACATTAATGTCATCTCCATCCCGAGTATGGCCAGTCATTAAAATCACACCATTACATGAGCCATGAGTTCTAATGCTTAGGTTTTCCCACTTAATTATTAGAGACTCAAATGGCAATTCCTTCACATTAACAGTTTCAAAGTAATCACCTTCAAATGTTGTTAATGATGATGATTTTTCTAATTAGCATATTCAGAAGAACATCCCCTTAAAAGAAACTTACTAAATGGGGTGGTGACTTTACAAACGCCTGTCATCGGGCGAACTTTAAACAACCGCCTGGTCGGGCGGACATTTCAGCTTCGCCTGACTAGGGCGTACATTATACAACCGTTTGACCAGGGGACGAAACTTATACAAACGCTTCATCCGAAGCGTGCATTATATAAACGCCCGTTAACGGGCGAAGTTTATAACTTCGCTCGACCAAATTTGGTTTTGGTCTCTGGTCCAGACCAAATATGGTCTGAAATTTGGGTATAGTCTGATTTTTGATCTTTATTCTGTTCGACTGCGTCACGTGTCTGGACCAAAAAATTGGGTTTGGTCGCCCATTGCAGTTGCTCTAAGAGCTCTTACTCATTTTCTATGAATGAATGAAATAGGTCCTTTAGTCCCATATTGGACATAACTAAAGAGGAGTTCCACTATATAGCTATTCCTTTATGGATAGTTAGTAAAACAATGTGTATGGAACATGTGGAGCGAAATATTTTTGTTTCCACTAAGGGCTTGGGCTTAGGGCTCGAGCTCGTGCTTGCGCCATGGACTTTGGTCAACCAAGACTTTCCTTTTTGGAAAAAATTTCTTTTGATTTATTTCCTAATCATTTTGAAAATCAAAATAAATTTTATCTTAAATATGGAGGGCGTGTGACCTGGGTGAATTTATTCTCTTACCAAAAACATTTTTCTTAACGGATTTATTTGCATGGATGTCGACATTTTCTTACCGGTTTTTGAATATTGATGACAAAATTATGTCGACATCATGGCAACATTATTTCGCATGCAGTATTGATTCGCACATTAATGTGCATTGATTTCACCCTTTCTGTTTTGCCTATAAAAAGAATTCGAAACTTTCATTTTCATTTGTGTCCAAAAGAGCTACTATTCCTTCTTTTCGTCTCTCTCCCTCTGTGTGGTCTTTTTCTTTTCTTCCGTGCTTTGCTGTTGAGTTCGTATGAATGGGAAAGTATTGTAGTGCTAACAATACTTGCAACGGGCAGTTTTATCTTGGATACAACTTGACCACAGGGTATAGGCATCACTCATTCTTGAGGCGTACCGGTCAACTATTGTGTTAAGGACAACGTGTTGAACACGTGACTCTGTCCTCTGTTTGCTGTCCATTTGAGTGTTTATTTACCTTCCAGAAATTTTACTTCTAACATCTTTCTTTGAGTGTTTTATTGTTACAGTTGCAACATTTACAAAGTGGGATGCGGAGATTGTTATGCTATATTGCTATGATAGTTGATGGGTTTAGTGATCCAGATGGATTTGCTACGAACTTCTATAAGTTAGATTGGTATCCATTTGTTATGATAGTTAGGTATAATTCAATTTCCTTTAGCTGCCGTGATCTTGAAGATAGAACTCTATTCGTTTGTGGAAATGCGCAAGGGAAAATAATTTCGTACCATTAGATTCTATTTATTTTCACCCGTTGGATGTATTTTATCCAGATTTCAATACATGTGCGAGTCACATGCTAACTGTAATTTATGACGCCGTTAATTAAATAAAAAATTATTAAAATTTTAATTATTTAACTAACTGTCAAGACGGTCAAACACGGTCTTGAGACCCAAACTCTAATACTGAACTTTTTAGGACCCAAACACAACTCTGATCACTTTTTGGGACCCAAAATCAAAATATCTCTATTTTTTTTTTATCAAGTCGAAAGTTTTGTAGAAGAGAATAATTGCAAAGAACACAACACAGACAACAAGAGAAAGAGCCAAGAAGACTCCCCAAAACTTGTTGTCTACCTATCTGAAACAGTAGTAAACCTTGTCTGGCGGGTCTACCTATATAACTCGGCTAAAGTGTCTGTTGAAAATTGGCCTCTTTCTCTATATATATATATGCTCATAATTTTTTATTTTATTTTTTAATACGAAAGAAATTGTATTGAATTGAAAAACTTACACGTCATTATCCTTACTGATGCATTGTGTTATCCAAGTCGGAATGTTGTTTGAAAATTCTTCAGCTAAAACACCAGCTATACCATGTTTAGCCAGCAAGTAAACAACATTATTTGCATTTCTGTGCAATGTGTGCATTTCCAAGTTACAAAGATATTCAAAATAGCACTACAATCGATAATTATATTTCTTATTGTCCACTTGGTTGCATCTGATTCACCGTTCATAGCAGTGATAACATTTTGATAGTCACCCTCCTAATGCAGTGCTTGTACTCGTTTACTTCTTGCCAAAAGTGCTGCTTCCAATAATGCTTTAGCTTCAACCTGTTCAGGATCTATTGCTTTGGTTCTACAACATCTAACTCCATCTGTATTACCTGCAAAATTTCTTAAAATTAGACCCACATCAACATCATTTCTTTCTTCTTTATATGTCGCATCAAAATTCAGTTTAATGTAAGGATTTTCAGGCATTTCCCAATCTCTATTATTCTGGATTCTAGTTTGACCACTAGGGTATTCAATTTCTAGTATTGACTCTAATCCAATCTGAGTAGTCGAATTATATCATATGGAAAACTTGGTTTATGCTAGGTTGTAAACTATCAAAAACTTACCTACATCGACATTTCCGGACATTGCACATAACAAAACCAAACCATTTGAGCATATTATCTCTTACTCCACTCTAATTGTTCACCTGAAACAAACCGCAAATCCAGTTAGCAAAATCAACATTAGCCAAACTTGGGCCAAAATTAAAATCAATAGCATTCCAACATTCTTAGTGAAACTACAGTCTATGAAGATATGATGCATGCTTTCATTATGCATATTACATAAATGGCATATAAGATTAATATTTTGAAAAAATCTAGCTAACTTATCACCTACAGGCAGATAATTCTGGAGACATTTCCATAAAAAATGGAGTATATTGTTAGGAAGATTAGATTTCCAGAAACGCCTCCATGAAACAGGAACAATATTATAAAACTAACAGCTTGATTTCTACTGTTCAAAATTACATTATAAGCAGATTTTACTGAAAATTGACCATTAGGACTTGGTTGCCATCTGAGATAGTCTTTCCCTTCAAAGGGGATCCTTATATTCAAAATTTGCTCCATAATTTATCAAACAAATCTCAAATCACCTGCATATTCCAAGTTTTAGTATTAGAGCTGAGACACCGTCTTCATATTATAAGATGCAAAATTACTATATTCTCATAAGAAATATAATTGAATCTAGCACAAGCTAGCACCCAATGTTATTTAACTACCCAAGGCAAATTACCAGCAGTAAAGGCTTGCACAACACTGGCCGAGTCGGAACGTACTCCAACCCTTGCAAATCCACATCTTATATCGCCAACTGGAACGAGTGTATGACTGCAAATTCCCTTTATTTATGCTTGGAATCATGAATTTTCTTCATTCTCACTTGAGCTTCCTTGATCTTCTCCCGAATAACCTTAATAACTACGTCTCTATTAGTCAGTTCTTATTCAATGGCTTCTAATTTAGCTGTGCCAGAAATATAATTCAACAAAGAAGGAGGTTCACGACCATAAACCACTTCGAAAGGTGTTCCGCCAATTGCTGAATGGAAGCTCGTATTATAGCAAAACTCTGCCCAAGTAAGCCACTGACACCGCCTCTTTGGTTGAGAACTAGTAAAGCAACGAAGATACATCTCTAAGGTACGGTTAACAACTTCGCTTTGCCCATCCCTTTGAGTGTGATAAGAGTGCTGAAGTTAAAACTGGTACCATTTAACTGAAACAACTCCTTCCAAAATGCACTTGTGAAAGTGGGATCTCTGCCACATACAATGGATCTAGGCATTCCATGCAAGCGAAATATTTGATCAAAGAAAACTTTTGCAATTACAACAACAGTATATGGGTGAGAAATCGCTGTAAAATGTGCATATTTGGACAACCTATCAACGACCACAAAAAAAGTAGATTTACCTTTAGAAATAGGTAAGCCTTCGATGAAGTCCATAGAGATATCTTCCCACACTTTATTTGGTATAGGTAATGGTTGGAGAAGGCCTGTAGGTATTCCACCTTATATCGTTGGAAAGTATCACAGTTCTGGATGAAGCTCTTAATTGTTTTTATCATTCCTTTCTAGTAAAATTTGGATCGAACCCGGTGGAAAGTTTTTTGAAACCCCTCATGTATGCTGGTATGAAATTGGTCGACTATGTCTGAAATGAGAAGAGAATCTTCTGCTAGATATATCTTATCCTTGTAAAATAAAATTTCATTTTGAAATTTCCATGGACCTACAACTTCATCTTCTTTAATTAGTTTAACTACATTCTGCGAGGTATGATTCTTTTGATAGCTTCAATCCAGTTTGGAAGAGGGTGAGATATACCACAAATTATTTTATCACAACTTTCTTCTCTTCACGATAAGGCATCTGCAACAATATTCTCCCTTCCGATTTTATACTCCACTACAAAATCAAAACCCATTAACTTGTAAAGCCACCGTTGTTGAAAAACCGTAGTAATCTTCTGAACCCATAGGTGCTTTAGACTTTGATGATCTGTTCTTACGATGAATTGCCTTCCCAATAGATACGGTCGCCATTTTTGAACTGCTAAAACTAGAGCCACCATTTCCTTTTCATATGTTGACATTAATAAATTCTTCCCTTGGAGTGCATGACTATAAAAGGTAATAGAACTGCTCCAGATCCAGAAGCATTACATTCGAAAATAAACTTCTTTGTGAAATCAGGTAATACTAGGATAGGTTCTTGAATCATTACCTCTTTTAGTCTGGTAAAAGCATCCTCCGCCAGTGGATTCCAATGAAATGAGTGTTTTTTCAGCATCTTCGTAAGAGGACTAACTATCTTACCATAGTCTTGAATAAATTTCCGGTAGTAGCCTGTCAACCCTAAAAAAACTCGCAAAGTTTTTAGCGTGTTGGTTTAGGTTAATGTATCATTGCATCAATATTTTCTGGGTCCACTCCAACTCATGCACTTGAGATTATATGGTCGAGGTATTTAACTTCCCTCTGGCCAAAATCACATTCTAACTTTACAAATAACTGATTAGAACTTAAAATGGAAAATACAATCTCTAAGTGACTCATATGCTCCTACCATGTCTTGCTATAAATAAGTATATCATCAAAGAAAATGAGAACAAATTTTCTTAAATATTTTTTGAATACCTCATTCATTAGAGACTGGAATGTGGAAGGTGCATTGGTAAGGCCGAAAGGCATCACAAGGAACTCATAATGGCCTTGATGAGTTCGATAAGCAGTCTTCTCAATGTCATCCAGATGCACACAGACCTGATGATAACCAAAACGAAGATCTAGCTTTGTGAAGAATATGGCACCATTTAATTCATCTAAGAGCTCATCAATTACCGGTATATGAAATTTATCTTTAACGCTATCTAATACGATTAAAGCTCTATAGTCGATACACATCCTCCATGAGCCATCATTTTTCTTCACTAAAATCACGGGAGAAGAGTAAGGACTATTGCTTGGTCGGATCACACCTGACGACAGCATCTCACTAACAATTTTCTCAATCTCTGTTTTCTCAAAATGGGGATATCTGTAGGTCTTGACAGAAACAAGTCCACAACCAGGCTGCAATGGAATTCTACGATCTTCTAGGCGCCGTGGGGGAAGAGTTTTAGGCTGTGTCAACACTTTCTTATGTTTAGCAAGAAGTTGTTGTAGCTCAATAGGCGCTTGACACATTTCCCTTGGTGATTGCGACGCTGTAAAAGAACATAAATGCAGTAAAACTTCTTTATTCTTCTTAGCTGCTCGAAGTAGATTAGGACTGTCGACCATTTTGTTTTCAGGTGTAGATAATCCATGTAGCGCAACTTCCTTACCATCCACCTTGAACTTCATCTTAATCTTAGAGAAGTCCCATTCAATTGGACCCAATGTACGCAACCATTGAGTTCCTAATACAACTTCATAGACCTCAAGTGGAAGTAAATAAACATCTACAGATATTGGAACTCCTTGTAATGTTAATTGAGTTTGAAGACATATACCTGAGCTACTCACCCTTTCTCTTGTAGCTACAATTACTTCGAGCTTACCCTTTGGTATTGGATGCAACCCAATTTTCTCCGCAATACGCTCACAAACAAAGTTATGTGTGCTTCCAGAATCTATTAACACTGTCACCGGCTTCAGTCCAAGCTTTCCCATAACTCGCATTGTTTCAGGTGTTTGGCTACTCGAAATTGCGTGCAAAGAAATTTCTGTTACTTCATCATCTTGGTCATCACCAATCTCTTCAACTTCTATTTCTACATCATCGTCACCGTCTTCAAGGTTTGCTTGAATAGAAAAAAGCTTCTTACAGCGATGTCCAGGTACAAATTTTTCATTACATTTAAAACAAAACCCCTTTCGTTTTCTTTCATTTATTTCCTCAATCATCATCCTTCTTATCGGTGTTGAAGACGAATTAACATGAGTATTCCGTGGTTGCATAATTATTTTTGGAACTGAAGGAGTGACTCTTTTGTTAGAACTGTTTATGGCTTCAAATAGACGTGTTAAACCAATTGTAGACGAGAGTGTTGTAGGCTTATTTGCTTGCACGTCAGTTCGAATACTAACATCCAACCCACTAATAAACATACTGACTTGTTGATGCTGAGGTATTGGCCCTACTTTAGCCAGTAGCTTTTCGAATTTTTCTCGAAAGTCTTGTACGGTACCTCCGACAGTGCTGGTTTGGCTCAACTTCGATAACTCCCCAAAGAAGTCCATGTACTGATTATCACCAAACCTTGCATACAACTTGTCTTTGTATTCCTCCCAAGAAATATAAACCATTTCTTGTTTTAACAATTGAAACCATAAATGTGCATCTCCTTCAAGGTGAAATTCAGCCAATTGAACTCGCTCAGAGACTGGTATTTCATGATGAAAAAACCACTGTTCTGTCTTGCAAATATAAATATTTGGATCTTCTCCAATAACAAAGCGAAGAAAATCTAGTTTCACCCTGGGTTTTTTATAATCAAATGAAGAAAACTACTGAAATTCCTTTTCGTCATTTGATCGAACACCTCTTGTGTATCTTGGATTTGAAGGAAATCCAACATTTTCTTTAACATATTTTTCCAAAGGATGATCTGAAATGGTTTTGAAGCGTTCTCACAAGTCGTTTAACCTATTCAGAATTGAATTCTTCCCTAATTCAATAGTCTCTAATGATGATGTTTTTTCTTCCCCTGATGATTTTTTTTTCTCTTTATTTGAATCCATAGCCTGCTCTGCATACCAAGATGTTACGAACACTGAAGCAACATGAAGAAATTGTACCGTGAGAATGATAATGAGATTAATTCGAAGAAATTCCTACCTCCCAAATAGGCCTTCGGCAGTTACAATAGACGGTTACAATTTCAGAGAGATAGTACCTAATAATGCTACATAGACGGTAATACATTACACGTACCGTAACTACTAATATAAATAATATAATACAACTAGGTGCTTGCATCAGATATGTCCCAAGATTTTAGATTTGTTAAGAGTATCACCTGAGCAGTCAAACCTTCATCTTAATATGCCACCTTTGTCAGGTCAGTCATCTCTATCTAATCAATTACCAAACTAATCAATAAGAGATTTAGGGCAGGACTTCAAAAATTATAACTCTTGCAAACACTGAGACATGCAGGTTCTGAGTACCGGTTGTGAAAGTTGATTTAGTCCTAGAATCAATGAACTCAAATATAGAAAGGTTACTAAAGACTAGGGCTGCACATGGGACGGTACAGTCCGGGTTTCTTGTGAACCCGGTATCTGTATCTGGAGTTGATCGGTACATCATTTTGTGGACCGATACCTGTACCTGTACCTGTAAGACCGGTCCAGTACAAGTCCGGTACCGGGTTTTTACCTATTACAGTTATGTAATCGTCTTCATCCAAATTTATTGATAATCAAAAGATGTCCCAAATTCCAAATCGATTACAGACGGTGTATTAATCATTAATCAATATAAGAGATGAGTTTGATCAGTTATTGAATCGCAACAAAATCCACACTTTTATGTGTGTTCAACAAAATCAAAAGATAACAAAATCAAAATATCCAATTAGATCTCCCCTTTGGAGGTCATTATCTACTGCCCTAGATGAACAACACAACAACACCTTCTTTTCTTGCTTCAATCGAACAACATGCTGCATGAACCCATCTCTCCTTATCCCCAGACCACAGGTCCATCTCTACCTGAATCAAACCGCAGAAAACACTTAACATATATTTCAATTGTGAATTATCAGGAGATACTAACAAAGTTATCATCTTGAATAAAAAAAACATGTTCTGCAGAATCATGAAGAACTCAAATGAATCAACCTGAACATAAAAGTTAGAAACCAACTTAATCATCTGAGATTCAATTTAATTTCTCAATCTACTAATATAATGTCTAAATATTAAAAAATCAAACAAACCCCAATTCATTATGAAAATCAAGAATCTGGGTTTCATACCTAAAAGACAATGATGTCTTGGATCTTTTAATTAATCGAAAATCAAAAAGATCAACCACCAACTCCAACGATGAAGCAAACTTGAAAATCTCAATAGATGAGCATCTAATAACAGATTAGAATGTAATGAAATGGATCGAAGCCAGAGATGGAAAGACCAATTACCACTAGTATGAAAATGAAGAATGAATTAAGATCTATGTTCACTACTTCTTCTTCCTGTGGGACTCGGCTGCGCTACGGAAAAAGAAGAAGAAATGAAGACAATTGATATAAATATGTCTCTCAAAACCTAAGATGGACGACTAAGATTAAACTTTAATTAAAATATTAACGGCTGATATTCACCGGGTTATTTGGTCCGGTACAGGCCGGGAATCATTAGGAACCGAGTACCTGTACCGGTCATACACCGGTTCCCTATTTCATTCCCGTTACCTGTACTCGTTGTTCCGGTTCCGGTTCTTTTTTCCCGGTACCGGTTCGGTTCACCGGTTTTGGTTCGGTTCTTGTGCAGCCTTACTAAAGACACAAGAGGATAAAATCAAGTTGTTGGTTAAGAAACCCAAAGTTGATCCAACTTATAAGTATAAGGAGATCCCGTTCTCAAAAAAAAGTGAAAGAATGTCGCTTACCCAAAAAATCTCACTTATTCTCTTTTTTTGAAGGGAAGACGGGTAGGGGTGTAAATTTTACCCGGCAGCCCGAGGCCCAGTACCGTCCGCCCTGTCCCATGACAGTCCATGGGTGATCGTGGTCCTTTACGGGATGGCCCGACCTAGCCCATTTAAGTAAGAGGGAGGGCACAGACCACAAGTCAAATTTTCTTTCCCGGCCCAATACCTTCCCTATTAACCCGTCAATGTTACCCGCCCTGTTAGCCCGCCAGTGTTATCCATTTACATAGCCTAAGTGACTGTTCTCATTTGTTTTATCCTAGAATATACTTGGTACATATACTTAATACAGTCAACCCTCATAGTTCTCATATGTATTTCTTAATTTTTACTCCATATGAGTCTAAATTTGTTAACCGTATAGAGAAAATATTGAGCAAAATCTAAGGAAGTTTCCTTTTCTAATGATTAAATTCAGAAAAAATTATAGGAAGTTTGGTTTATCTTATTCCCATCTCAATTTTCGTATTTGATTATTAATTTAAGTAAAACTTGTGTATTATTACTACTTTATTTTTAATAATATATATGTATAATATATATTTGTTTGTAATATTCAAGGCCCTCCTGACCCTACCCGCCCGAGCCCAAATTGCAAAAAGATTTGGGTAGGCCATGGGTACTAACTGTAGATAAATAACCCTGTCCGCACGGCTCTTTTAATTTCATGGATAAGAGATGTTTCGGCGCTCCCTATACCGTCCCATTTAATAAACAGGTCGGGCTGCCCGGCCCGGCCCAATTTACACCCCTAAAGACGGGCTTAAACAGCGCGAACACTTTATTCAATTACCCCATTGAAAAAGATGCTTGGTGTGAAATGATTAAAGAATGTGTATCTATTGTGTCAACTTCTATCCTCTTAAATGGAGTTCCAGATAACATTTTCCATTCTGAAAGGGGTTTACGACAAGGTGATTCATTGTTTCCCTACTTATTTATTCTCTGTATGGAAGAATTGTCTAGGAGTCTTAGTTAAGCTGAAAATGAAGGACTTATTCATTGTTTCAAAGTAACTAAAAACTGCCCTGCTATAACCCATCTATATTTTTCATATGATTGTTTAACTTTCATCAAGGCCAGGAAAAAAGATGTTAGGAATCTAGCAAGTATTATTGAACAATTTAGTAAATAATCTGGCCGAGCTGTTAATTTTGACAAATCAGCTCTTGCTTTCAGTTTTAAAGTTCCTCCTAACATGAAAAATGAAATAACTGACATTTTACAGATTAAGAGAATGTGTCTGTAGAAAAATATCTCGGTGTGCCTTTACTACTGCAAAAACACAAAGCTGGTTCCATTGTTCATCTCATAGAAAGTTACTCTGGCAGACTAGCTCCATGGAAATATATTTTCCTTGCTCCTCCAGGTAAAACTATCCTTAATCAGTCTGTCTTAGGGAGTATGGCTAACCACCATTTAGCTGTTTTTCCCATGCCAAAAAGTATTACTAATAAAATGGATGCAATCCAAAGGAATTTCTGGTGAGGGAAACTGGAAAATGGCAAAGGTCTATACCCAAAAAGATGGAGTAATATTCAACTCCCTATAGTTCTTGGTGGTCTAAATATTAGAAGATATGATCTTCTAAATAAGCCATATTAGCCAAGGAAAATATATTACTCCATCTTTTTGGCGAATGCTAGAACAACCAGATGCCCCTTGGGTCAAAATCCTAGAATGTAAGTATTTCAATAATTTAAATCCTCTAGTTGATATCATGCCAAAGCAAAGATGTTGGATTTGGGTAGGTATCTGTCAAGGTTTATAAATTGTGAAAAACATTACATCTTAGAAGTTGGTGATGGTAGTACTATCAAAATTTGGAGGGATAACTGGATTCCAGGAATTCAAGGTCCTCCAAGAGCTCCTATTATTGCTATGAACCCTTCTCATGTTAATCAACTGATTGATAGTAATATAAAAACTTGGAGGTTAGATATGTTGAATGCTATTTTTGATCATGATATTGTTTCTGCTATTACTGAGATTACTATCTATGGTAAAGATAAACTTAGGTGGAAACCAACTGATAATGGGCAGTTCTCTGTTAAAACTGCTTATAAAGTCATCCTTAATGACTATCTAGTTAAACATCCCACTAAAAACAATCTTAACATAGCATGGAACTCTTTTTGGAATGTTAGGCTTCCCCATAGAATATAATATTTTATGTGGAAATGCTTGCATAACTGTATCCCCACTAAGGAATGGTTATCTGGATATACTTAACATCAGGATTCAGTTTGTTTCTTGTGTGGTAAATACTCAGAATCTTTGCAGCATCTGTTTGTTGACTGTGAAATTACTGAAAAGATATACAATGGTGGTAGCCCAACTATATACAACTCTCTGAAGAACCTAAACTTTCATTCCTGGTTGTGTGGTTTGTTTGACATTAAATCCTCTCAAATCCAGGTGAACTATAAGGTATTTACAGAGGTAAGTTTCATTTCTTGGATAGTTTGGAAATCTAGATGTGCTAAACATTTTTACAATGTGCAGGTGAATGTATCCTCCATTATTAATACTATTATAGCTGAATTGGGAAGTTGGTCTGCAAGCGTAACTTCTATTCAATCCAGCAATAATAATGACATAATTGCTCCTTTGTGGACCGTCTCAACATATAATGTTGATAAAATTAATTTTGATGCTGCATTCATTAAAGATTCTGGTGCTTATGGGTTTGGACTAATCTGTAAAAACATTTCAGGGATCTGCAATGGACTGCGAGGAGGATATGGTAAAGCCTTAGACACTGAACAAGCTGAAGTTAGAGCTTTACTTGAAGCTGTTTTGTGGGCTAAAGAACAAGGAAAGCTTTCAATTCACCCGGAGGAAGAATGTAGCAATGTGATCAATGCTTTGAATGGGAAATTTTCAGCAATAAAGTGGACTACTGCAAATTTAATTTTGACGCACTAATAATCCTTAGGGATTTTGATTACTGGTATTACTCTCATGTCAAAAGAGAAGCAAATAATTTAACAGACAAAATTGCAAAAAAAAATAAATATATCTGAAGACTTATCTTCTATCTCAGTCACAAATATGCCTGATTGGATAGTTGTTTTACTCCAACAGGAACAAAACAATATGTAGTTTCTCATTCTTATTAATATATTTATCTCATTTCCTAATAAAAAAATAAATTGAAACTGAGGTTAGAAGAGATACAATCTGGTGGATAAGAAGCATTCCACCTAAATGTTACATTTTCATCCATAGCATATTGACATAAATTATGCGCCAATTGATTGACATGTTTTGGTACATCAATAAACCTAATATTGTCAAGCGAATTTGCTTCGTTACGAATATCTAAAATCACCGAACGAATACTCCATGGTATATCTCTGGAATCACCTAGAATCGTAGATGTCACATTCTTTGCATCACCTTCAATGATAACATGTTGCAATGATAAGCTTTTGGCCAGGGAAATACCCAATTTACAGGCAAAAGACTCTGCCATCAAAGAAGAAGTAGCATCAAAGGTGGATGTTTCACAGCCTAAGAACTGACCATCATGATCTTGAGCAATTGCACCAGTTGCACCCTTATTTGGAACAAAAGCTGCATCAACATTAATTTTAATAAAAGACGCATATGGAGGCGTCCATTGCAAGATATCTGTACCTTGAGCCATTTTTGGAGATGGGGATTGATGTTGCCGAGTGCATAGATTGAAGTCCAAGGCATCTTTGCGAGGAATCACCTCCGAAGAGAATACATGGCCAGAGAATACCATATCGTTTCTTAGTTTCCAAACATTCCAAAGAATACAAACTCTGTAAACAAAGTTGTTATCCATATTTTGCTCCGTCCAGAATTTAATAATACTCAAAGGATTTTCATTGAAACCCGAAGGATCATACTCTAGTGAAGCTTGATGAAATGTCAAGATGGTAAGAGGACACTCAAACAACAAATGAAAAACTGATTATTCTTGTTGATTACAGAAAATACACATACTGTCAGTATACTGTGAATATCTGTTTATATTCTGTTTAACATCTATACCCCCATGTAGAACTTTCCAGATGGAAATATGAATCTTTGGAAGGATTTCAGCGAAAGACCAAAATTTTTTCCAAGGAAACTGACTAATGGCAGAAGAGATAGGAATTTCATTTGCCAATAGATGATAGCAGGATTTAGCAGAAAATTTACCTTCTATAGTGCACGAACAGGTTAAAATGTCATCCTCACCAGAACTCGAAATTATAACAGTGATCTTCTGCACAATATCTGGAGTAAAAATATCCTGTAGAATATCAATCTTCTATGAATTATTCTCATGATCAATAAGATCCGAGACATAATGAACATCAAGATGGATTGTGATTTTCTCCGTAATAGATGGTCCATATGATTTGGTAACCAAGGATCTTCAAAAAATTTCACTTTTGCACCATTTGCCACTTGCCAAAAAACTCTATTCTCCAAAATGTGTCTTACTTCCAACATGTTATCCCATATAGCTGAACACTTAGTAGGAGGAGAAACAGTCCAATAAGAAAAATCCTGTAATTGCAGACATTAATTGAACCCACATAGCATCCTCCCCTTCCGAGAATCTCCACACTAACTTAGAAATTAGAGATATATTCATCATTTCAACATTTCGAATTCCCAATCCACCATAATCTTTTAGAAGTCCCATTTTCTGCCAATTAATAAAATGCATCTTTCTTTCCCCTGGAGAATGACCCCACCAAAAACATCGTTAGGTCTTATCAATATTGTTGATAATGTAGACTTGCACAACACATTTCTACCTGCCAAATTCAGAAAGTGTTGTCTCCATCCCGATTGTCTAGAAGCAAATATATCAGTTAGAAAACTAAAACTTGAAATCATGTAATCTGATTTTAATGGGTAAATGATAGACACATTTTTGTGTCTGATTTTTCCTCAATGTTCCGTTTTGTGAGTACTCGATTTTGTACTTATTATGGTTTTTTGTGTGTTTGTAGGTATTTTTTGGAAATAAATATTGTTGGAAAATTCGGCTCGAAAATTTGCTCGGAGCACCCCCAGGAGGACAATTGCTAAACCGGACCCCCACTTTTGCTAAGGAGCACCCTGGGCTATATACAACCCAATTTCATTCCCAGCACCCACCTGCTAAGGGCACCCATACTCTGGATAGGGGCACCCCCTTCTTCTTCCACGTTTAAACGGAATTTGGCGGAAAATTTTCCTTTGCACCTGCGATATTTTGTGGAGCATAATTGGACGTGATTTTATGTGATTTTTTCACGGGATTGGTTTGCAAATAACCTGTTTCACTTAAACAGGGAAGGTAGTTGATTCATGCACGTAAATACTGGAAGAAATCATCACACAGAGGAAGAAATATTTTCTCTGATATTTTGTTTTAATTTCCGGGTAATTTTGGGAAGTTTGTTCGTTGCTGTCATAGAAGAATAAGGAACATGTTGGAACATATTATCCAGAGAAAACAGCGTGACAAGAATGGAAAGAAAATTTCTCGCGAATATTTTCATTCACTGCCGAATAAAGAGAGATTACTGTGAGTTATTACGGAGATTTTTCTTCGCCTGTTGAGTATAAATATCACCCTGGGGTAGCAGAGAAGAGGATGGAGATTTTGGGAAGGCTTTGGAACATCACAGAAGCGAAACACGATCACCAGAGAAAACTATTGCTGCTGCTTCCATTGAAGAACACGAAGAACATTGACCCACAAAAGCAGTCGTTTTTTCTACAGCATTTGCGACTGTTCAGCGACAGTCTTAGAGCTACAACAACTGTGACACATCCTCTGTATCGTTCTTTTCAGTTTGTAACACTTATAACTGTTGTAAACCCGGTTATAATTGTTTCTCCCATTTCATCATTTGTACACCACCTTTGAGCAATAAAAAATGAATTTTGAGCGTGTTTTCCTAATGATGAGCTAAACCCAATCCTTGGGGCGACAGAGGAAGCCATTCTCTCAAGAATTATGTGGTAATATTAATTTAATAAATTTGTGCAATATTTTTTTATGATTAATTGCATTGATAAAAAATAAATTAAATGATTCTTATTAATCAAATGTGTTTTCTCTTGATGATGCATGCTTAGTTTTTAGACTCTTGATGTGTTATACTTGCGACTAACATTTGATATTTTGGGAATTTAATTTTCGCAATACTTTAGAATCGAATCAATTGTTTAAATTGCATGATATAAATTAATTTAGAACCACATAAGTATTGATGAATGGTGAAATCCTATCTCCAGCCTCTCCATAATTTTCACAACCTATCAACATTTATTTGCTTCTTTTCTTTGCTTTAAAGTTAAATCTAAAATCTTTCGCTTTCACAAGTCCCAACGAACTTCTTACTACAACAACAACTTGAAATCATCTCAATTTTTATGGCGCCGCCGACGCGGAATTGTCTTTAGACTAGAGTTTTTAGATTTTTTTTTTTTAGGTTTTTATTTGTTTTTCATTTTCATTTTATTTGTTCTTCTTTACGTTTCTGGGTTTTTGTCTTTTCCTTACGGATTTTGGAATTTGGAGCGAAAGAAAAATTTGCCAAAGCTTTTGGTGAATACTTAAAGATGTGGGGTAAAAGCAAAGAGAAAGGAGCGAAAGAAAAGAAGAATAAAAATTAATTAAAAAAAGAGAGAGAGACAATATTTTTTATTATTTTTTTTTAGAATTTCTTTTAGATTATCTTTTTCTTTTGCACTTTATTTTTGGACTTTGGACTGTGGACTTTGGGACTCTATTTTTTTTAAACTCTACGGAAGGGTAGTTTAAATATAAACTGTTTGCAGAGAAGGACGGCGATTACGATATCGCCTCGGCCCCTCGGGTTCGTACATGACATAAGAGTCGTGGCCCGAGTCGACTTCAGCGGTTCATCCCCCGTCTGGTACGGGAGGTAAGTTTTTCGAAACACTCGCGAATCTCCTGTCAGGGAGTTACTGTATTCCTTCGTTTGCATATATGCTGAGGATTTGAAAACGGCTTCTTTAATTTCCTAGTAAAGGGCAAGGATTAGCCATACAAGATAAGGGTTCGGATTTCATCACCATTCCCTTCTTTCCCGCCTTAGGAAAACGAAACCAAACATGAACCTAAGCCTAAAATTTGACTAGAACGTGACCTATAGGGTAACGAGCTTAATAGGAAAGTCATTCGAAAAATATTGGTTACTCTTTTAAGCATGCTTCAAAGTTCATGATGGTTTCTGCGAGTTGAATACGCCGCCTTGTAACGCCGGTGAGGCCTTGGGTATCAAATCTCCATTGAGCTTCCCTCGTCTCGATTCAACTTACTTAAACTCGGATTGATTCCAGAGAGGTTTGCTTAAATTGTAACGAATTCCCTTTCGAAGGATTAGAAGCTGGTCTAGAAACAATCTAAGTGGAGCCATCATGCTTTTTGTTTGCTAGAAATCAGTAGGTTTGCTGTGGTGGAGTCAGCCTTGTTTGTGTTTGCATAAAACTTCTCTTCCTTTTAGGATTTCTTTCTTTTTCTTTTGTTTTTCTAGTGTATTCCCAAGGTTATTAAAGAGCGGGCTTGGAAAATAAACACTCTAGGTCGTTTGATTAGTGATAAACCTAATAGTTCTTCTTGTGAAGGCGGGGAGCTCGAAGACTCTTCTTTTGAGAGCCCTGTTTTTGGAAACTTCAGTTTTGAGAATCTATCTCTTCGTGAGGAAAATACCCCTAGTACTTCAGCTTTGCCAGCGATGGAAACTTTGAAAGATTACATGTTCCCAACTAGGTCCACCCGAGCTTCCTGCATTAAATTGCCAGTCACTACGGCTAATTTCGAGATAAAACCTAGTATTCTTCAGAGGATCCCTATATTCTTAGAGAAAGATGATGAGAACCCTTAATTCATATTAGGGACTTTGAGGAATTTGTGGGACAATTAGAATAAAAGACCTTACTGATGAAGTCTTGAAACTTAAGATGTTTACCTTTTCCTTGAGAGATAAAGCCAAGACCTGGCTGAAAAACCTACCATCTGAATCCATTGAAACATGGCAGGAAATTATTGGTGCTTTCTATATGAAATTCTACCCTAAGCATAAAACTGCGTCTGTTAGGCAGAAAATTAGTGCTAGTTTGCAACAAGAGGGAGAGTCTCTTTGTAGGTTCTTAGAGAGATTCAATGATCTCCTATCCCAGTGTATTCACCATGGATTTGATAAGATGAAACTCGTAGAGATTATTTATGATGGTTTAGACTATTCAACCAAAGCCATGGTTGAGTCTATGTGCGTTGGTGAGTTCACTAGTAAAAGTGCTGATGATGCTTTTACCTTCTTAGGAGCTGTCGCTGAAAAATCCCCACAGTGGGAGTCTTGTGTTGAACCCCCCAAAAGACTCTTGGTCAATAGAAGTAGCACCAATGTGGTAGATACAAGCTTCGGGTTTGATGCTAAGTTTGCTGCTTTGTCTAGAAGGTTAGAAGCTTTGGAATTGAATCATCCTAAACATAGGTCTCTTGTTAAACCTGATGATAGGTTTAGAGCCTCTCAAGTGTCTAGTTGTGGAGTAGAACCCAATAAATCGTTTTGGGAAGGTCAGGTTAGTGAAGAGCAAGCCCATGCTGTCTATAACAATGCTAGGTTTGAGAACTGTCAGAAGTTTGACCCATACTCAAAGACTTACAACCCTGGTTGGAGAAACCATCCTAATTTTTCTTGGTCTAAGGGTCAGAATCAAGGATAGTCTAGTAATTCTCAGCCTCCCCCAGGTTTTGGTTATGCTAAGAACTCTTCAGGTCAACCCCAGTTTTAGAATGAGAAAAAGATCTCCACCTTAGAAGAAACCCTTACTATGTTAGCAAAGAAACATGAGATGTTATCAAAGAACCACTATGGTTTTCAAGAAGAAACCAGGCAGAATTTTAAGAATAATTCCCAGTCTCTTTCTAACTTAGAACTTCAAGTCGGCCAAATAGCTAAGTTTCTTAGTGAATGAGAAGATGGAAGATTCCCTAGTCAAACTGATCCTAACCCTAAAGGAGAGAAATCGTACAATCATGTGAATTCTATAACAACCCTTAGGAGTGGAAAGAAAGTTGACAATAAGGTTGTCATGCCTGATAGTGAACATGTTGTAGTTCACCCTGTTGAGCCAGAAAATGAGGAGACTGATAGAGTCTCCAAAGAGACCAATGAGGGTCATGGTGATCCCGGCTTTGTTCCCAGAGCCCCGTTCCCCCAGCTGCTAGTTCCAACTAAGAGGGAGTGCAACTTTAATGATCTATTGGAGGTTTTTAAGCAGGTTACTATCAACCTCCCATTGTTAGATATGATTAAGAAGATTCCCGCTTATGCCAAGTTTCTTAAGGATATGTGTACGCGAAAGCGAAAACTTACTGTCCAGAAGAAAGCCTTCCTAGCTAGTCATGTGAGTTCTATTATTCAGAATACCACTACTCCTAAGTATAAAGACCCAGGGTCCCCTACTATTTCTTGCCCAATAGGTAAATACCTTGTCGAGAAAGTTTTTCTTGACTTAGGAGCCAGTGTGAACTTACTTCCATACCATGTGTACCTTAAGCTAGGACTTGGTGATATGAAACCTACCCAGATGACACTTCAGTTAACTGATAGGTACGTTAAAATTCCTCGTGGTGTGATCGAGGATGTTCTTATTGAGGTCGACAAGTTTATTTATCCAGTGGATTTTGTTATCCTAGATACCCAACCTGTCCCTGACGCAGAGAACCAAATACCAGTGATTTTAGGTCGCCCGTTTTTAGATACATCCAATGCGATCATTAAATGTCAAAATGTTATTATGAATTTGTCTTTCGGTAATATGACTATTGAGCTGAACATTTTTAATATTAGTAAGCTACCCTATGAACTAGATGACTCGAGCATAGAAGAGGTGAACATGATAGGAACATTAGTCAAGGAGTCATTACCAAACACTTTGTTAGAAGATCCATTAGAAAAATGCCTAGCCCACTTTGGGATTGATTTTGATGATGACGATGTGATTAGTGAGGTGAATGCTTTGTTAGATTCAACCCCTTTGATAGACACTAGTAATGGCTGGAAACCTAAGTTCGAACCTCTACCCATTTCTGAGTCTACCCTAGTTCCTTCGTTAGAAAAGCCTCCTAAGTTGGACCTTAAACCATTACCAGATTCCCTGAAGTATGTGTTTTTAGGCGCATCTAAAACTTTACCTGCGATTATAGCATCCGACTTTGATAGTGATAAGGAAAGTAGGCCAGTGACTGTCCTTCAGAATAACAAGGAAGCTTCAGGGTGGACCATAGAAGACATTAAGGGTATAAGTCCTACTGATTGGATGCATCATATCGATTTAGAGAGTGACACCAAACCTTCTAGGGAGATGCAACATCGACTGAACCTTAACACGAAAGAAGTAGTTCGAACCGAGGTTCTTAAGCTGTTAGATGCAGGCATTATCTACCCCATTTCAGACAGTAAGTGGGTCAGCCCCGTTCAGGTTGTTCCCAAGAAATCCGGTATTACTGTAGTCCAGAATGATAACAATGAGTTAATCCCAACCCGGGTGACCATGGGTTGGTGTGTCTGTATTGACTATAGGAAATTGAACAAGGTCACTAGGAAGGACCACTTTCCCCTTCCCTTCATCGATAAAATGCTTGAGAGATTAGCTGGACGTAGCCATTATTGCTTTTTAGACGGATACTGCGGTTATAATCAGATTTTCATAGCCACAGAAGACCAAGAGAAAACCACTTTTACTTGTCCCTTTGGTATCTTTGCGTATAGACGCATGCCCTTTGGGCTATGTAATGCCCCTGCAACCTTTCAACGTTGTATGCTGAGCATATTTTCTGACATGGTAGAACAGTTCTTAGAGGTCTTCATGGATGACTTTTCAGTGTTTGGTTCGTCTTTCGATGAGTGTTTGCATCATTTGTCATTAGTTTTGACTAGGTGTAAGGAAAAGAATTTAGTGCTTAATTGGGAGAAATGTCACTTCATGGTTCGTTCAGGAATTGTTCTACGGCATATCGTATCTTCGAAGGGTATAAAGGTAGATAGAGCCAAAGTTGACCTCATTAAAACTTTACAGGTCCCAAAAACCGTAAGAGATATTAGGTCAATCTTAGGGCATGCAGGTTTTTATCGTCGATTCATTAAGGATTTTAGCTTAATTTCTAGACCTCTTTGCAATTTGATTGTAAAAGACGTTAAGTTTGTCTTTGATGATGCTTGTTTAGAGGCTTTTGAGAAGCTTAAGAATTTACTCACTACCGCCCCCATAGTCTAGGCACCCAACTGGAACCTACCCTTTGAGATCATGTGTGATGCTTCAGATTATGCTATTGGTGCTGTGCTAGGTCAGCGAGAGAATAAGTTACTTCATGTTATTTACTATGCTAGCAAAACTCTGAATGATGCCCAGTTGAACTATACCACTACGGAGAAGGAACTATTAGCTATTGTGTTTTCCTTAGACAAGTTTAGATCCTACCTCTTAGGTTCTAAGGTCATAATCTTTACTGATCATGCTGCTTTGAAGTATCTTCTTTCCAAGAAGGATACTAAACCTAGATTGATTAGATGGATCCTATTGTTGCAGGAATTTTCCTTAGACATTAGAGATAAAAAAAGGTGCAGAAAATGTAGTAGCAGACCAATTGTCTAGGCTTGTTGTGGATACCCTTAATGATTCTCCTCATGTTAGGGATAGTTTTCCTGATGAACAACTGTTCTTTGTTACCCAAGCACCTTGGTATGCGAATATAGTGAATTATCTTGTTACTGGTCAAATGCCCCAATATTGGGGTAAACAAGATCGTTCTAGGTTTTTAGCCGAGGTGAATCACTTCTTTTGGGATGATCCTTATCTGTTTAAGTATTGTCCGGACCAGATTATTAGGAGATGTATACCTGAGAGTGACCAGTCCAGTATCATTTCCTTTTGTCGTGATCATGCTTGTGGGGGTCACTTTAGTGCTAAGAAGACTGCTCTTAAGATATTGCAGTGTGGATTCTATTGGCCTTCTTTGTTTAAAGACTCCCATAGTCACTGTGTTACTTGTGAGCGTTGCCATAAATTAGGAACCATTTCCCGTAGGAACATGATGCCCTTGAATCCTATTTTAGTTGTTGAGGTATTTGATGTGTGGGGTATTGACTTTATGGGTTTGTTTCCTAAATCTTTTGGTAACCTTTACATCCTTGTCTCTCTAGACTATATCTCTAAGTGGATTGAGGCGGTTGCGTGTAAAACCAATGACCATAGGGTTGTGATTGAGTTCTTGAAAAATAATATACTTACACGTTTTGGTACACCGCGAGCTATAATTAGTGATGGAGGGTCGCACTTTTGTAATGGACCTTTTAGGATTTTGATAAAGAAATATGGTATTACACATAAGGTAGCTACCCCATATCATCCACAGAATAGTGGTCAGGTAGAGGTTTCCAATAGGGAGATAAAGCGTATATTAGAGAAAACAGTTAATTCTAATCGGAAAGACTGGTCGTCTAGGCTTACTGATGCCTTATGGGATTACCGTACTGCGTTTAAGACCCCCATTGGAATTGTCGCCTTATTGGATTGTGTATGGCAAGGCATGTCATTTACCTGTTGAGTTAGAACATAGAGATTATTGGGCTGTTAAGAAGCTAAATTTTTCACTTGACAAGGCAGGAGCCCATAGGAAACTCCAGCTCAATGAGTTGGAAGAGATTCGTATAGATGCTTACGATAGTGCGAAGGAGTATAAGAACAAAATGAAACTTGTGCATGATAGAAATATTTTAAGGAAGTCATTTTCTTCAGGTCAAAAAGTTCTTTTGTATGATACCCGCTTGCATCTTTTCCCTGGGAAGTTACGTTCTCGGTGGACGGGTTCTTTTATTGTTCGCACTGTCTTTCCTCATGGAGCTGTTGAGATTGAGACACCGGATGGTAGTAGTTCTTCGAAGGTTAACGGTCAGAAATTAAAACCCTTTTTATAGCCCTTTCCTACAGGTGATGTTGAGGAGGTCCCTCTGGAGGACCCTGTTTACCCTTGATTGACCATCGAGGCGATTGTATGTTGTATATTAGTTTTTGATTTCTCTCTTCACCCAGGTACTATCTTTCCAACTTCTCCTCGTGTTATTTTACTTTTGGTACTGCTCTTTCATTAGAAACATTAAGGACAATGTTAGATTTAAGTTTGGGGTGGGGAAGAACTTTTTAGTTGCATTTTTGAAACTTCTAACGTCACATAGTATCCGGTTAGCTAAGTTTACATACAGTTTCTCACCGAAAAGATAGAAATTGGAATTGCTAGGGATAACATTCTTCTGAGACATTAGAGAAAAATACATTGAGATCTTTGACATTCAGGAGAGAACTTGTTCCTTTTAGAGGGTAACCGTGATGGACCTAACCATCCATGATGGAAAGGCAAATAGGTCAGAAGGAAATGCCAGAAAGACAAAGCAACCTCACAATGTAGTCTTAGTTACTGGATTACGACTCTCTCTCAGTAGAAACTTACCATCATCAACAAGCGGAGCGACATAAAAATCTATGAAGAAAGTTGAAAACGTTTAAGGTTTAGAAGCAACAATAGAAAAGAATAATTCAAAAAAATCAAAGTTGAAGATTGAGTTACAAGAGCAAAGAAAATCAAACGATATACGTTGTTGAAGTTCATGATACCAAGACATTACAAGTTGTGAAGATCCAAGTTCTAAAGTCCTTCTCTAATGGCCATGTAAACTGTTGTCTTGTTATTTTTGTTTAAAAAAAGTACATTTAAATTTTGTTTAATAAGGCCATAGGGAAGTAGAAATCTATGAGGAAGTTTCAAGCGAGAAGTCGAAGAGAAGAATTAATTGTCAAGGTTCTACGAAGTTCGAGAGTTTATCATCAACAGTTGAAGACCGAAGAAGACGTTGTTTCTACTGAGCACTATGAGAGAGTCGAGGAGAGATGCATATTGGTTGCTTTGTTAGTCCGCTTTCCATCTAGCACAAGATCTTTCTAGCACTGGTTCAACTCATCACACGTAATTAGTCCAGCTATGTAGCAGATGTCCCTCTCATTTTTATCTCTATCCTAATCTTATCCAGCTGTAAAGCGAACACATATTACAATGTTTATCTATTTGTGTAGCGGATATCTCTTTATCTAGCAGTGTTGCGGATGTGTCTCCCCTATTCTTTGTTCAGCTTTAGAGCTGGCACCTTTAATTTATCTGGCATTCTAGTTACTTGGAGATAGGTTGAGAATCTGTATGTCCTCATAGCTCTTTGGATACTTGTGACCAATTAGAAGTCATGGTTTTGTGGTTACACCTCTGGTAAACCCTCCCGAGACTATATCTCGGTCACTAGGGCCACCTAGTGAGTTAGGCTTTTATTTTTATTAGTTTTTCTCGAGGACTAGCAAATAATAAGTTTGGGGGTATTTGATACACACATTTTTGTGTTTGATTTGTCCTCAATGTTCCGTTTTGTGAGTACTCGATTTTGTACTTATTATGGTTTTTTGTGTGTTTGTAGGTATTTTTTGGAAATAAATATTGTTGGAAAATTCGGCTCGAAAATTTGCTCGGAGCACCCCCAGGAGGACAATTGCTAAACCGGACCCCCACTTTTGCTAAGGAGCAACCTAGGCTATATACAACCCAATTTCATTCCCAGCACCCACCTGCTAAGGGCACCCATACTCTGGATAGGGGCACCTCCTTCTTCTTCCACGTTTAAACGGAATTTGGCGGGAAATTTGCCTTTGCACCTGCGATATTTTGTGGAGCAGAACTGGACGTGATTTTATGTGATTTTTTCACGGATTGGTTTGCAAATAACCTGTTTCACTTAAACAGGGAAGGTAATTGATTCATGCACGTAAATACTGGAAGAAATCATCACACAGAGGAAGAAATATTTTCTCTGATATTTTGTTTTAATTTCCGGGTAATTTTGGGAAGTTTGTTCGTTGGTACAACGTGTTCGTTGCTGTCATAGAAGAATAAGGAACATGTTGGAACATATTATCCAGAGAAAACAACGTGACAAGACAAGAATGGAAAGAAAATTTCTCGAGAATATTTTCATTCACTTCCAAATAAAGAGAGATTACTGTGAGTTATTACGGAGATTTTTCTTCGCATGTTGAGTATAAATATCACCCTGGGGTAGCAGAGAAGAGGACAGAGAGTTTGGGAAGGCTTTGGAACATCACAGAGGCGAAACACGATCACCAAAGAAAACTGCTGCTGCTGCTGCCATTGATGAACACGAAGAACATTGACCCACAGAAGCAGTCGTTTTTTCTACAGTATCTGCGACTGCTCAGCGACAGTCTTAGAGCTACAACAACAGTGACACATCCTATGTATTGTTCTTTTCAGTTTGTAACACTTATAACTGTTGCAAACCCGGTTATCATTGTTTCTCCCATTTCATCATTTGTACACCACCTTTGAGCAATAAAAAATGAATTTTGAGTGTGTTTTCCTAATGATGAGCTAAACCCAATCCTTGGGGCGACGGAGGAAGCCATTCTCTCAAGAATTATGTGGTAATATTATTTAATAAATTTATGCAATATTTTTTTTATGATTAATTGCATTGATAAAAAATAAATTAAATGATTCTTATTAATCAAATGTGTTTTCTCTTGATGATGCATGCTTAGTTTTTAGACTCTTGATGCGTTATACTTGCGACTAACATTTGATATTTTGGGAATCTGATTTTGGCAATACTTTAGAGTCGAATCAATTGTTGAAATTGCATGATATAAATTAATTTAGAACCACATAAGTATTGATGAATGGTGAAATCCTAGCTCCAGCCTCTCCATAATTTTCACAACCTATTAACATTTATTTGCTTCTTTTCTTTGCTTTAAAATTAAATCTAAAATCTTTCGCTTTCACAAGTCTCAACGAACTTCTTACTACAACAACAACTTGAAATCACATTAGTAAATACCCAAGTACTTGTCCTCCACTGACATTTCACGAACACCCAAATCTTGAATTTTAGGCTGCTTCCTCCAAATTTTTTTGACTAAAATGAATAGCAGACTGCTTCCTCCACTGACATTTCACTAATAGCCGATATACCTCTACTAAAATGAAAAGCAGGTTTATTGTAATTTATTTGCTTACTAGACATCACATCATATTCCTCCAAAGTTTTCTTCAGGCTAAGAACATTAACTCTTGAGTGTTCACCAAAGAAAAATAGATCATCTGCAAACATCAGGTGACTAACTGTTGGAGCCAAATTATTTATTTGTAACCTTGATATAAACCTTGAATTTCATATTGGTGCATCAGAATAGATAGACCCTGAGAGCAGATGATGAATAGAGACGAAGATAGGGGACAACCCTACCTAATTCCTCTCTCACTCTTAAAAATACCCTAAGGAGAACATTAATGTTGACAGAGAATGTAGCAGTTGTCACACAATTCATGATCAGAGAATGAGCCGTACCTTGAATTCCCATTAAATGAACCATATTACCCAAGAAGGACCAGTTAACTCTATCATACGCTTTTTCCACGTCTACTTTTAAGGAAAAATGGCCTTTCACAGCATAAGAATTATTCATTAAATGTAATAGTTCCTTTGCCACAATTATATTATCCAGTATTTATCTCCCTGGAACAAATGCATTCTGCGACCAGCTAATGAAATTATCTAAGTATGGTCTTATTCTATTTGCTAGAATTTTTTCCACTACTTTATATAGAACATTACACAATGCTATAGGACGGTAGTCAGAAGCACACTCATAGTTTTTTATCTTAGGCACAAGAGTAATATTGGTATGGTTTAATAACTCAGGGAACAAAACATATTGAAACACTTGCTTGATTTATTTCATAACATCATTATAAACAGTAGACCACACAGGAGAAAAACCATCCGGACCTGGAGTAGTGTAAGAACCCATATTTACCAGCACATGCCATATTTCCTCTTGAGTAGGATTTCTAGAAATTTCAACATTATCAATTTGCAAAGAAGTAATTAGAGTCTGAAATGAGAAATCATGAGAACTTACTGAAGAATCTTGTTGAAATAGATTTTGAAAATGATTGACCAAAATACTTGAGATTTCACAATGATATGAAGTTCAGAAGTTTTCATCTCTTCGTAAATGACAAATGTTATTTTTCCTCCTTCTATGTTGCACAAATAAATGGAAATGTCTTATATTTCTATCACCATCTTTATCCCAAGCCTGTTTCAATCTCTGGTCCTAGTAAGTAGCTTTCATCACAAGATAATCATTTAATTCATCCGTTATTACCTTTTCCTTATGAATTGTAGAAGCAATTGTTCTTCTAGATTGAATTCTCAGAGGTTTAGTTTTTAGGATAAAGATCTTATGTTTAACACAACCAATTCTTCTTCGACTCCAATCTGAAAGAAAAACACCCAACTTTCTAAGCTTAGAAAGAATAACTTCATATATATCTTCACTCCAACATTCTCCTACCTTCTGTAAGAATTCCGGATGTGAGATCCAGTATGCTTCAAACTTATAATTTGGAGGAGCTCTAGCAATTGGTATCGAAGTATTTAGAAGAATAGGGGCATGATCACTAGAAATTCTGGGTAGATGAAGAATATCAGCACAATTAAAAGCAATACACCATTCAGGGTTAGCCATAACTCTGTCTAGATGTTGCCAAAAAAGACCTTGAAAAGCTCTTCCATTACTCCATGTGTACGCAGGACCAGAAAACCCTACGTCCAAAAGATGATTTTGGTGAATTAAGTCATTAATGGCAGATATATTAGAATCCAAAAACGGCAATCCTCCAAATTTTTCCTGACCTGATACAATAACATTAAAGTCTCCAATAAAGCTGTTACATCCATGGAAATTACTAACATAGTTTGTTAGAGAAGACCAGAAAGAAGATCTTTGATTCGTTATTGGAGGACCATAAATACAGAATAAATGCGAGGAGTTTCTCTAACCATCATTGTGAATCATCGCATGAATCATATTTGGAGACTGAGATATAATATTAATATCTATATCATCTTTCCAAAGAAGCCAAAGGCCTCCACGTCTTCCTATTGATGAGACTATGCAATGGTGATCAAATCCAAATTGACAAATTTTTTGAGAAGAGATCGATTCAGACATCTTGGTCTCAGAAAGAAAAACATAGATGGATTCATACCTCTGAGGAATGAACGAAGAGTGCGAATTGTTGAGATATTCCCCAGACCCCAATAATTCCATGAGAAAATCAGCATTTATCATGCGATATTTTAAGGTAATTGGCCTTACCATTTTCAGAAAAAGATTTTGGAGTGGATTTCCTTTATAACTTGGGCTGAGGAGAGTTTCTTCGGATGCATTCTTCATCTTGACCTCGTTTTGCACTTTGTCCACCAATATTATCCTCAATATTGATTAAAGAAGATTGCCATTGTGATCTAGCCAGCATCTTCCAATCATTCTGATTAGGATTTTATTTAGGAAGAGGCTTAGCAACTACTTTTTTGACACCCATTGATGCATGATTCTTTGCGTGAGTAACAATAGGATTGAGACAGAGAAGGATTTCAATGTCTATATGGTGATGTGCTGCAAGCCTAAAATTATTTTGGATGTTGTCATCTCTTAACACATTTATCGTGCTACCGATATTGTCCTGCTCAACCTGCTTCCTCTAGAAAGCATCATGTTCATACGATTTTCTTCAACTAGGTGCTCTTCCGTGAGAGAAGAAATTCCCCTAGAACTCGAAACCATATCCAAGTTTCTAGTATAACTTGAATTATTAAGATCAACCACTTCATATCTAACATGGTATTGTTTCTGGTACCCAATAACCAAGTCAGTTCTTTCATATGTATGCTCAGTGGAAGAGAAGGTTCTCCCTATAAAAGTAGTTGGAGTGGTTCTGTGCTGATCAGCAGTGAAAGAAAAATTTCCCCTTCTTTCAGAGGTCGGGGCTTCACCAACAACATAAATTTCTTTAAACTCTGGAACTTCCTTAACTTGAGATTTTGCAAAAACACTAATGGAAGGATGGTACACACGTTTGATCATTTCCATTGCTTCTTGATGAAGATATTCTGGATGATTTTGAAAGATGAAATCCTTCTAATCATTTACCTTTGGGAAGTTACGCATCAGGTAGCCAATAAATCCACAAAAGATACAAAATTTCGGCAGCCTTTCATATTTGATAGTGACTTCATATATTATATTATTTGACAGTGGAAAAGCAATTGCCCGTGGTAGACGATAATTAAGATTAATATGAGTCTTAGTCCTTGCAAACTTGCCTCATGTAGTTTCTTCATAGACAGGGACCGGACGAGTTTCACCAATTTGAGAGACAAATTCATGAACAAACATTGCACTTAAGTTTTCCACCGGTAATCTATGGATTTGAAGACCAAATTCCACTGAGTCAAATTTGTAATCACAAGGTAGTTTACCCAAAGTGCACCTCTCTAAATCATATCGATCTTCCTTAATGATCCAAGGAATTCCATCCATAATCATATCCGTATCAGCACGAGATTCGGACTTTATTAAAAATGTATCGTCAGTAAAAACTGAGACGTAGAAAGCATGATTAGTTTTCCAAAACTTTTGGAGGATCTCTCTCACCGAAGTGGTTTGCAGGGATTTATTGGCAATGATTTTGAGAACCAAACATTTATTGTGATTTAGTTTTGAGCCAGGAAAATAATTGTTGATATTGATAGTAGAAGATGATTTTTCCTGAGTCAAAAGATTCGCAAAATCCAGAAGCATATCATTATGAAGATTTGATTCAATTTTTTCTTGGCTGGAAGACATGATTAAACAATTGTAGATAAAAATTTACTGATAGATAAACCACATATGGCTTATAAAAAGTAGTTCCAAAAGAACCTATGAGGACAGTTACAAAAGCGGTTATCAGCAGTTACATAGATGGGTGGAAGAAAGGATAATGGATTGGATGTTGGTTTTTAGAATAGAGAGTTAAAATTTCATTTACATGATGCAAACCAAAAAACAGTAATGATCAACAAGAGAGTTTTACATTGAAAGAGAACTATAAAAGTATGTTTCCAAGAGAGAACTAATGATTATTGACTAAAAATTTACTTCTCCAACAATCTAGGATTATTTCCAAGAGAGTTTTACATAAAAAGAATTGTTGATGATTATCGGATTATTGAATAACAATGATTGATTATTACTAACAGAATGAATCTGTCAGTAGGAAATTAAAAATCAGAGTTTGTCTTTAGGAAAATGAGAGAGAGTTGCAGAGAGGAGAGAGATTAAGAGCACTTTAAAAAAAAAAAAAGTTTAAAAGCTTCAAAGGTGATTCTGACCCAAACGAAACGACCCCATATTCCATTACGAACAAATGATGATGCCCTATCTCGACAATACCCGGATAATGACAAAATTCTTCTTAGCTGTTTGAGGGTTTTTTATTTGTAAAAGAATTTCCTACTTCTTCCTCTACTTACCCCCCTAAAAAAACAAATTCTATTGTTATTTCAAACATTAACTATAAATTAAATTCACTAATCTAATCTGACGTTAACACCTAATAAACTAATCTAAATAAGTTTCATTAACATAAATTACTCGACAACAGTTTAGTCATTACTAAAAAACTAGTGTGTAACCTATGCTACACAACGGTCCGGAGGGAACTATTGATTGGTGTAGCGGGGCTCCACCCAGTGCCTGTGGCCCAGATGCATACAAACATCTTTAAATCGAAACTGCATTTTGTTATTTGAAATACTCAATCGTAATATATGTGAACCTTGTACTTTAAAATATTGTTGCACGCTTCTTAAAATATTTCGGATCTTCATTTTTCTTTTTTGTTAAACCTACAAATCCAAATGATATATATGCTAAATTATATTATTCGAAAAGGACCGCCCACCATTTCACGTATCCTTATGTTGTCTTCTTCTTTGATTATTCAAAAACTCATCTTCACCAAATCTTAACATTAGACAACGTTTTTTTTGTGCTGTGCACCGGGTCCGGTAGAAATTATTGATTCGGTGTGGCGGGGCTTCGCCCGCACCTGTGGTCAACATTGTAAATTCGGTGTGGCGGGGTTTCACGCTGCAACCATTGTCCATATTATCGATTCAGTATGGAAGATTCGGTATGGCAGGAATTCGCCCTACACTCGTTGCCTAGATGTATTAGAATATCTTCAAGAAATTCTTGATTAGTCTGGTTATTTACAATGGAAACAACAACCACAAACATTTTATTCTAACTTTTATGACATTTTAAACAATTGGAACGAAAACAACTCTAAGGTTGTATTTGATAGAAGTTAATTTCATGGAGGTAAAATGTTTTCCGTTATTTGATTACAATTTTATTTCCATGGAATTGTGGGTCCATTATATGTGATCTAAAGTATCCTTTTTACTTAATTGTATGGAAAGTCTTTCCTTGCATGCCCCAGAATATTCACTCAATGAAATACATTTTTAGTGGAATTATTTCCTTTCTCTGGTATCAAACACAAACTATGTTTGTTTATTTTTAGACACTTCTTTGCCTATCTCCCATGTGTACCACCAAGACCCGGTCGAGACTCGTGATTGAATGGCAAAGAGAATCAAAATACTATAAAACCACACTATATTTTAAATTGTTAAATTGAAATAGTGAAAATATTATTTTTCTCTTCTATACAATGTATAACTATCAGTATTTTAAACTCCTCAGAATTGTAAGAAAAATCAATGTATCTGCAAGAGAAAGAAGACAAAAACCAAATCACACCGTACAATGGATCAAAGTTGAGATTAGATTCAACATTGGTGGTGAAAATGCAGGGATACAACAACCTCACCCAATATTTCGATTAGCAATTTGTATGGACTAACTCCAATATACTTTCTAGAGAATCAACTAGACAGTCAGACTCAATCTAGAGAAAAGTATATCGAGAAGTTAATATCTCAATCTCTTGATTTGATCTTACTCAAGCAAATAGAAATCTGCGAGTCTTTATCAAATACAAGGATAATAACTTGGATGGTACCAAAGACCAATATCCAAGGATCAATCAATTTCCAATCAAATCCAATTGATCGATACAACGCACAACCTGTGATATTTCAATTATATAACAAAATATAATGCAGAATAGAATTAACACAGACACCAGAAATTTTATTAACGAGGAAACCGCAAATGCAGAAAAACCCCGGGACCTAGTCCAGATTGAATACCACACTGTATTAAGCCGCTACAGACACTAGCCTACTACAAACTAACTTCGGGCTGGACTGTAGTTGAACCCTAATCAATCTCACACTGATTCAAGGTACAGTTGCGCTCCTTACATCTCTGATCCCAGCAGGATACTACGCACTTGATTCCCTTAGTTGATCTCCCCCACAAATAAGAGTTGCTACGACCCAAAGTCGAAGACTTGATAGACAAATCTCTCTCACACAGAAAAGTCTATAGAATTGAATAAATATGTCTCCCACAGAAATACCCAAGAGTTTTTGTTCCGTATTTTGATAAATCAAGGTGAACATGAACTAATTGATAACCCGGACTTATATTCCCCAAGAACAGCCTAGTATTATTAATCACCTCACAATAATCTAAATCGTACGATAGCGAAACTAGATATTATGGAATCACAAACGATGAGACGAAGATGTTTGTGATTTCTTTTTATCTTGCCCTATCGGAGATATAATCTCAAGCCAATTACTCAATTGAACTCGTACGATAGAAAATTGCAAGATCAGATCGCTCAACTACAAGAAAAGTATTTTCGTCTGGCTTCACAATCCCAATGAAGTCTATCAGTCGTTAACTTACAGGGTCTCGAGAAGAAACCTAAGGGTAAAGGAGAATCAACTCTAGCAAACGAACTAGTATCACACAGGAGGTGTGAGGATTATTTTTTCCAGATGATAGATGTCTCCTTTATATAGTTTTCAAATCAGGGTTTGCAACCTAAGTTACCGTGGTAACAAAGCATTCAATATTCACCGTTAGATGAAAAACCTGATTCAACCAAGCTAATATCTTTCAACCGTCAGATAGAAACTTAGCTTGTCACACACACAAATGAAATGCATTCATTTAGGTTTGAGTAACCGTCTAACCGTGTAGACTTAGTTGGTTCACAAATAGTTAACCAATGATTAGCCATATGAGCACTTTCATATTAACCGTATTCATCTTTCTCATAACTAGTTCAAATGACTCATAAGAACTAGTTGATAGAGTTGTTCAATTGCTTAGGTCTTTATTCATAGACACAATTGAAACAAAATCGGTTTGATCCACTTGAATCAATTCATGAACAATATAGTGATGCGTGTCGTAACCACAACAAATTAATCAAGATATTTCCCACTAATTAACTGGTAATATAGCGGTAGTAAGGATCGTTCCCACAGAGAGATGTGTAATTGATATGTTATTTAAGTAGCAAAATAAGATAAAACAAAAGGGATTATTTGATCATGCAAAATAAAAGTAATAACAAATAAAAGAAAGATATTCAAAAAACGGGGGTCTAACAACACCACCCAATATTTCGCTTAGAAATCTATATGGACAAACTCGAATATACTTTTGAGAGAATCAACAAGACTCAATCAATTAAAAGTACATCAACGAGTTTATATCTCTCTCTCTTGATTTGATTTCCTCAAACAGAAACTGCGAGTACTAATCAAATACAAGGAATAACTTGGATGGTACCAAAGACCAATATCCAAGGATCAATCAATGACAATCAACAACCAAAGGTTGGATTACTCTAATCGATGATCTAACACACAACCTGTATTATTTCAATTATAAAGATAAAACAATATAATGCGGAAACTGAAATAACACAGACACCAGAAATTTTGTTAATGAGGAAACCGCAAATGCAGAAAAACCCCGAGACCTAGTATAGATTGAACGTACACTGTATTAAGCCGCTACAGACACTAGCCTACTCCAAGCTAACTTCGGACTGGACTGTAGTTGAACCCCAATCAGTCTCCCGCTGATCCAAGGTACAGTTGTAATCCCTACACCTCTAATCCCAGCAGGATACTGTGCACTTGATTCCCTTAGACGATCTCACCCACAACTAAGAGTTGCTACGACCCAAAATCGTACGCTTTGACAATAAACAAATCTGTCTCCCATAGACAAGTCTATCAAAGGATCAATCTGTCTTCCACAGAAAAACCCTAAAGTTTTTGTTCCGACTTTTGATAATAATCAAGGTGAACAGGAACCAATTGATAACCCCGCCTTATATTCCCGAAGAATAGCCTAGATAAATCAATCACCTCACAACAATCTTAATCGTATGGTAGCCAAACAAGATGTTTCAGAATCACAAACAATGAGACGAAGATGTTTGTGACTACTTTTTATATCTTGCCTATCGGAGATATTAATCTCAAGCTAATCAATATGATTTTACTCGAACGATAAAAGATGCAAGATCAGATCACACAACTACGATAAAAGTAGTATCGGTCTGGCTTCATAATCCCAATGAAGTCTTTAAGTCGTTACCTGGTTTTAGAAGAAGAAAATCAAAGGTTAAAGGATAAACGACTCTAGCACGCAACTAGTATCACACGTGAAGTGTGGGGATTAGTTTTGCAGATTTGCTAAATGTCCCCTTATATAGTCTTTCAAATCAGGGTTTCGCCTTGGTCACAAAGCAAACAATATCCACCGTTAGATGAAAACCTGATTTAAATTCAAGCTAACATTTATCAACCGTAGATCGAAAACTTAGCTTGTTATACACAAATGAAATGCACGCTTCTAGGTTTGTTAACCGTACCCAAACGTGTACATTGTTGGTTCAACAATAGTTAACCAAAAGGTTAGCCATATTAGCATTTCATACCAACCATATTCTTCTTCACCATAACTAGTTCAAATGACTCAAATGAACTAGTTAGAGAGTTGTTCAATTTCAAGGAAATCTTATGTACTACACAAGACACAATTGAAGCAAAGATGATTTGATTCACTCGAATCGGTTCATGAACTTTATAGCCACGATTTACAAATTGCATTCCTTAGTCTTTATAAGTTTAAGTTCAGAAATCATCTTCAGATATATAACCTTCTTAAGTTCGCACACTAGGTTCGCGGACTTAAGCAACCGGGCAGAGTTTACAAACTTCAGCAGAAAATCTTGGCAAAGACTTTCCGCCGGTTCACGGACTGGGTTCTCGGACTGGTACTCACGCAACAAGTTTGTCGACTCAAGCAGAATTTCTCGGGATGGGAAGTTCGGCAGTTCGCGGACTGAGTTCGCGGACTTGGCAACAAGCCATTCTTCCGGTTTCTCTTGATCAACAAAGTTCGCAAACTTTGGTTCAAGGGATAGGACTTATGCACATATGTGTTTCCACAACAATACTTATTTCCATCATTGGTTATGTAATCTAAACTCTCATTCCAACCATTGAAACATTCTTAGAGGACGTTATATAGTTGTTACACCATTTCTCGTCAAATTTTTTTTCAAAGTGATTGAAACATATCATGACTTTCGTCACTAGGTAAAGATAAACATGGTCGAAGCGAAACGCTTACCAACACATATTTCGAGATATAGATAGGCGAGGTATACTCTGCTCGAAATACCAAATGTGTATAATCTAAGTATATATATAGCATACGACTTTTTGTCTCAAGAAGTAGGAGATAGAGTAGATAGAATTTTGAGTGACAGATAAGTTCATATCTTCACATACCTTTTTGTCAAGAAGTTCCACCGGTTCCTTGAGTAGTTCTTCTTCTTGTATGATGAATCGCCATGAAGTCCTTGAGCTCAACTACACTTTCTATCCTAGTACGAGACTTAGCTATAGTAGACTAGAAATCAAGACTTATAATTTTGATCACTAACATTGACAAACATGCTTGAGATAGCAACGCATGCGAGTTCGACCGAGCAATGCTCTAACAGATATGATTAAGGAATCCTTCGCCGTTACCAAGAGGTAACTGTATTAATATACTTATCTATCTTCGTTAGAACCATTCATCACCAATCGTAGAATAACAGCTAGCTCATTGCTATCCCCGAAACTCCTTATACCTGGATACGGAAGCTCTCCAATATCAGACTCTATCCAACCGAACCACCAAGTAGTAGCTCACTCAAGGTGTAATCCAATCGAACGTTTTAGGCTTTGTGAATTAGGTTGATCCCAGTAGCTAAACTCTTAGCTCAAGGTTCACTTGCTGATGTTGTCGTCACTCGCAATTGCTCCACAGAATTCCTTTGCAAGGTCTCGCGATTTCTACCTGTGTATGAATTGTTCGACGATTACTTATCTCGTAACTCAATACTAGCAATAGAACAATCAATAGACTAATCTAGTATGCATCCCAAATCAATCTAAGACTCACTCATAAAATTAGATGTAGTGAAAACAAACGATAATATAATTAAAACTCCGAACAAACTTGTATAAATAATAAAACTTCACGCTAGAACATTGAATTCATCCTTAACCAATAAAAATTTAGCTTCTCATCATTACACAATTACCCGGTTTCCCCCTAAAGGGGTAAACCCTAAAATATGGATGAAGAACAAAAATATATTATGAGATTGTGATATATATGATTAGGTTAAGAAGTGTCTTTAAATAGTCTCCAAGCGGTAGAAGTGCCCGTGCTTAATTCCGTGCCAAAATAGTTGCCACATACTGGCCAAATTCCAAAATAAGTCAGGTCCAAAGGGTTAGACGGGAGACTAAAGATTAGATCAGCCTGTCGGGCCTGCACAACTGCTGTAGAAATCCAGCCCATTAACATCATTCAACTGTCGGACACATGGGACTGACAGTGCAAACTTCATTAAACTCCCGTTTTCCTCTCACGGACAGGACTTTCTGACCGTAACTTCTCCTGTGACTTTCTCTATTTTTCTTGATTTCAACTACGGCCAGGACTTCCATACGTAACTTCTCCTGTATCTTTTCCATTTCTTTTAGTTTCTCGGATTTTCTAACTCGGCCAAGCTCTGCTCGTTAAGCCATCATTAACATCACTGCCATTAATGGCAGCGGCACACAAACTCGTTACGTCTCCTTCGTTCAATCAATGGCATAAGCTAACATATCGAACAAACTCTAAGCACCAACCAAGACTCATTCCACCACTGTTCTTCATCGGAAATGGCAGTACCCAACGCAGCTCCATACTCTTCCATGTTTAGACTCTTTCGAGTTCCATCAACTCCGAGCATCATCCTGGCCAACTCCTTCATCTACTGCCGATCAATAATGACAGCAGTTAAATACTCATCGACAATCCTCACTGCCAATAGCAACAACAACAACTCATTCAATGTCCTTCCCGATCTCCAAGCTTCTTCTTTCCTTCTCAGTCACGAGCACCATCTCCCTGATCTTGCTCGTCAATGGCAGCAGCAATCATATTCCGATCATCATTCATCTATTACCGAGCTCATTCTCTCACTGCCAAACTCCCTGGTTCCATATAAACTCGAGTTTCATTCTCATTCATGGAAGCAACCATTTTTCCCTGAATCAACTCGAACTGCAATCATTCTTCTCTTCCGAGAACATCACAAATCATTGGACCTACCCACTCGATCACAGACTTCACCATCCGACCACCGCAACACCTCTCATCACGATACCACAGCTCCAAATTCCACTGCAGACTCAAACCATCTCCTCCATCTCTCCTCAGTACCACAACGTCATTTCCTCATCAGCTTCTCAATCTTCATGCCACTGCCAAGCTCCAGCTCTCCATCATCGTAACTGCTCATCACCATCAATCAATAATCTCGGACTGACAGCAAAATAACAGGAAAGCAACCTTCATCATTACTGCTGGGAATGGAAGCATCCATCGTCCATTGCCAAGCTCCATGCACCAGCAAACTTATCTTTGTTGGAATTAATAAAAAATAATTTTTTAAAGTTTTAATTTTTTTTATAATTTATTGTTTTCTTCTATGAATGAAACTTCTTAGTCCCACATTGTGGAGTTTCCAATTTTTAGTAGTTTTAAGAAACTATATAAACTTTTTAGTCCCACATCGGGGGAGTCTTTCTTCTTAAGTTGTATTTGTCAATTATATAAACAAATTCACTACTTTTATAAAATCTATGGGAAAGGGGTTTCTCTATATTTAGAGGGATCTCTAAGGGAAAAAACATTTTATATTGTTTTCTCAAGTGTTCGAGATTTTTCTTTATGGTTTTTTCGGAGTTGCCAAGCTCAAGTTGAGCATCTACTACATATGCTAGTAGTAGGTGTAGTAGGGTGTTTTATCCTGGAGATATCCGTCCTGTGAGGGCTACAACATCACTCTTGAGTGTAGCCGGGCGCTAATGTCTTAAGGGAAACGTGTTGAACACGTGACTCACTCTGTTTTTCTAAAGTTTTGCCTTGTTGCTGTTGCGGAGATATGGGGAGCTCGTCCGTTTCATCAAATCGATCACTTCCATTATAAATGAGCTAAGTATCAATAACTTTTGCTTATTTGATTTTCCTTGTTTTTGATTATTGCACCCAACAATCTTAAGACATTAAAATTTGTAATAATCGAAAATGATTGGTTGGTTTGTGAATCATGGATGTTAACTGTGGAGTGAAAAACAAAAACGAATTTTTAGTCAAGCTGTAGAGTTTCGAGTTTATCTCTTAACATAGAAGGAATTTCGATGAACCCTTTTGTCACAACGTAGTAGACATCCTGATAGTTACCCACGTAAAATTTCAGAATTTTTGGAGTTATAAAAGTATTTTTTTGATTTTTATAAAACAGAGAAACGTTGCTGAAAAATTCTGACAGGCAGAATTTTGTTGTTAACTAAAGTAGTTTTTATGGGGTAACCATGAGTTTTTTGATATGGTGGTTCAAACGAAGTTTATAAATATAGATATTATCTTCAAAACTCATATTTTATCTGAACTAAGGTTTGTGAGATGTGGTATATTAGGTGATTGGGAAATTACCGTGTCCGTGGTCAGAGTATAAACGAAGTTTGTGACATGAAATTGAAAATGAACATGGCTACCAGGCGCATGTGGATGAACACAAGTCTTCCAAAGCTGACAAAGGCGAGAACATCAAACAAAAATCTAAGCGTAGTCTTCATAAGAAAGGTATGTTTCGTAAAACTGAATCCAGCATTACTTTAATTAAGGGTGATTGTTATGTTTGTAAAATTCCTGGCCATACGGCAGTAAAGTGTAGACAACATAAAACCTTAATAAGTAGAAAGTTAATGCTAATTTAGTTGAAACAAATTAGAACGAGTTCATTGACATGATGTCGGAAGTTATTTTAATAACCAATGTGAGAGACTAGTGGGTGGACACTGGAGCCACTAAGTATGTTTGTTGAAACAGAGACCTGTTCACCTCTTATCAGAGGATAAGGGATGTCGAGAAACTCTATATGAGTAACTCATCTGCGACAGAGGTTGCATAAAAGGGAAAGGTCGAGCATAAGCTCATATCTGTAATATTCTCACACTGAATGAAGTTTTCATGTTCCGAGCATATGAAAGAATCTTGTATCTTGTTCTCTTGAAGATGGTAAAAGATTGAAGATCTTAATTAAATGTGGAAAACTTGATATAACTATGGGCATTGATTTTTTAGGCAACAATTATAGGACTTAAGGTCTATATAAGTTTAAAGGAAAATCTGATGAAGTGAACATAGTTGATTCTTATGCTTTCTTTTGTGTGTCTTTGAATGTTTTGCATGGTCGACTTGGAACCGTAAAATTATAAGTCAATGCATAAACTGCGTAGCATAGGCTACGTACCCAAATTTAGTTTGGATCTTGAACACAAAAGTGAAATGAATATGCTATAAAATCTTTTAGCATAAATGTTCAGAGTAATTCTAATCCCTTAGAATTAATTCAGTTAGACCTAGTTGACATGAGTTAAACCCAAAACCACTATGGTAAAAGATGGTTTATAACTTTCATGGATGATTGTACGAGGTACTACCTTGTATACTTTCTTAGGGATAAGGATGATGCCATAGAAGCCTTAATATGTATAAACTTGAAGTTCAAAACCAGTTAGAAGCCTTGAACATAACAACTGTATCCTTAAGAAGATGATAATTGCCATGTTGATTAGTTCAGGATTACCTGCGGGCTTGTGGGGGGAGGCAGTCCTCTTAACTAGTATATCCTGAATATAGTACCCTTAAGGATCAGATGAAACTCCATATGATTTATGGAAAGGTAGATGACCTTCTTATGAATGCGTCAAAGTGTGGGGGTGTTTGACTAAGTTGTCATTCCTCTTCCTAAAAGAACTAGATAAAAACCAAAAATGTTGATTGTGTCTTCATATAGGGTATGCTGAGTATACTTCTACATATAGATTTTTGGTTGTGTGTTCTGATTTTTCATACTTTGGTGTGATTTTTCTAACTTTGTTATAAATACTATTACATAATCTAGGGATGCTGAGTTCTTTGAACATGCTTATTCTTAAACTTGTGCCTCATTAGAGATGTGTTGTTGATCCCCTAGATTTATTTTCAAATAGTCAGAACTTATCTTAAAGGAAGATGAAGTTAAGGTTGAGCCTAAGAGAAGTAAAACAATTAGACTTATTATGAAGCCGACTTCATAACATGCCTAGCTTAGTCTAATCCCTGGACTTGTAAAGAAGCCTTGATATCTACTGAAACCCCATTCTGGTAAGAAGCTTCATTTAGTGAAATGGACTCAGTCCGTCGGAACCTGACTTGGGAGGTTTCTAGTTTACCTCCAGAGAGTAAGACCATGAGATGTAGATGAGTCTTTAAGAGGAAACATTAGGTATATGGAACTGTGGAAAAATATTAGGCTAAGTTGGTAGCTAAAGGCTATAAACTAAAAGAAGGTGTATATTTCCTTGATTTTTATTCACATGTGACGATATTTACTTCCGTAGAGATGCTAATTGTTATTGCTGTCATAAACAAATTAGAGATACATCAGATGGATGTTAAGACAACTTTTCTAAAATTGTGAATTAGATAAAGAAATTTACATAGACCAACCTGAGGACTTTGTAGTGAAAGGTTATGATGACAAAGTTTGTAAGTTGAACAAAATTTTGTATGGTTTATAAAATAAGCATGTAAACAGTGACATGGAAAATTTGATCATGTGATAGTGTGTAGTGGATTTAAGTTAATGAATCTGATAAGTATATTTACAAGCAACTTGTTAAGGATGTCTGTGTGATTGTATACTTGTATGTTGATGATATGATTATACTTGATACAAACATAGATGTGATTAATTCCACTAAAAACATGCGCTTAATGGGAACTTTGACTTGAAAGACTTATGCGCTGTTGATGTAATCTTAGGGATGAGAATTAGAAAATAATCTAACATATGTAGTCTTAGTCATTCTCATTATGTTGAATTTGTGCTTAAAAGATACAATCAGTGTGATTGTAAGCCTGCTTGTGCTCCGTACGATTATTCTTGTAGACTCAAGAAAAAAAGGGTAATGGAGTATCTTAACTTGAATACTCAAGAGTTATAGGATGTCTGATGAATTTAATGAAATGTAAGAGTCCAGACATTGCCTATATTGTGACTAAGTTAAGTAGATATAATTGTAGTCCAGAGCAATAGCATTCAGATGCACTGAGTAGAGTATTATGGTACCTAAAATACTCTATTACCTTTTATTCGATTTATGAAAGGTATCTTGCTGTCCTTGAGGGACTTTGTGATGTAAACTGGATAGTTGACTCAGAGGAGTCTAAGTCTACGAGTGGATATGTTTCACTCTAGCATGAGGGTTTGTTTTTGGAAGATTTACATACAAACATATATTTCTCAATTCATTATGGAGTCTGAGAGTATTGAGTTAGATAAAGAACGAGAGGGGGCCGAGTGCCTAAGATGCTTTTTAGAAGACATTCCTCTCTGGCATAGGCATGTGCCAGCTATATCTATACATTGTGTTAGCCAAGCTATAATAGCTAAAGCTGAAAATAACTAATCTCAATCGACGTTATTTCCATTGATTCGATAAAGTCCAAGGAGAATATCGCGCAACCTTTGACGAAAGGTTTATCCCAAGAGATAGTTAGAAATGCATCGAGGGGAAGGGGCTTAAGCTCATAAATTAAACTCGCCATGAAGGATACTCAATCTTGCTGACTGGAGATCCCAAGATCAAAGTTTCTAATGAGACAACTAATTTGTGGTGGGTAAAGGTAAACACTATCATAGATTTTTATTCTCTGTCCCTTCCCTATGGTGTAGACGTGATAGCGTGACTGCATGTGAAGGATGACTTTTAAGAAGTCTTAATGAGTTTTATAGTTTCAATTTAAGATTGAAATGGGGTGTAGTAGTAACACTCTTTATGGAAAATCACCTATCTGAATGAGGAAGTGGGTCGCTTCCTATGAGAATATGAGATTTGATTCTCTAGAGCATTCTCAGAAACAGGATATGTCCAGGGCCAAATTGGAAAAAACGGCACGAGCTTGGCAGCAACGTTGGAGATATCACCCGTGGTTGTTATCACGAATTACATCAAATGCTAGCAGGTCAAGACATAGTTCACTGTCTCTAGCAAGTAATTCCGGTAATATCTCACTAAGCGAAGGTTCAAGACCTCATGGACACCTCTGCCTAAAATGGTATTTCCTGCGCTTTTTATGTGATTTTCGTTTTGATGGTTTTGGTATTACTAGAACTTAGGACCTAAAGGTCACTAAGGGTTCACTAGTTCATACTTTTTCACTTTGGTGAAAGATACCTATAGTCTCACCATGTGAGAACTAAAGATGAAAGCTCTCAATACTATTATGATTTGTGCAATCCATAGTATGACCCTGGGGTCAACACACTTTTGTGTGAGGGAGAGGACGTATAAATGACTAGTATGATTTCAACACTTGCACGATCAGTCTGTTTGGATCGTGATATTGGGATGTTGATTTACCAAGATCTATCTGTATTTTCATGTTTTATTGAGTTTTCATTCATGTGGGAGATTGTTGGAAAACGATTAATAAAAAATAATTTTTTAAAGTTTTAATAAAAATTATAATTTATTGTTTTCTTTTGTGAATGAAACTTATTAGTCCCACATTGTGGAGTTTTCATTTTTAGTAGTTTTAAGAAACTATATAAACCTTTTAGTCCTACATCGGGGAGTTTTTCTTCTTAAGTTGTATTTGTCAATTATATAAACAAATTCACTACTTTTGTAAAATCTGTGGGAAAAGGATTGCTCTATATTTAGAGGGACCCCTAAGGGAAAAAACATTTTATATTGTTTTCTCAAGTGTTCGAGATTTTTCTTTATGGTTTTTTCGGAGTTGCCAAGCTCAAGTTGAGCATCTACTACATATGTTAGTAGTAGGTGTAGTAGGGTGTTTTATCCTGGAGATATCCGTCCTGTGAGGGCTATAGCATCACTCTTGAGTGTAGCCGGGCGCTAATGTCTTAAGGGCAACGTGTTGAACACGTGACTCACTCTGTTTTTCCAAAGTTTTTCCTTGTTGCTGTTGCGGAGATATGGGGAGCTCGTCCGTTTCATCAAATCGATCACTTCCATTATAAATGAGCTAAGTATCAATAACTTTTGTTTATTTGGTTTTTCCTTGTTTTTGATTATTGCACCCAACAATCTTCTCGAGCTCAACCATCAACACTCCCTGCTGCTCTTCTCCTTGGTTGTGAACACCATTAACCGTCGAGCTCCACCATTGAATATGATCATCAGCATACGCTGATTTCCCGTGTGAATAAAGATAGAGCGCCCTTGGCCAGTGAACTGAACACGGGTATGCCCTGAGTAATCCGTCAGACCTGTACGGTGTCTTTAGTAATTCGGTGCATTCAGAAAATGCACAACTTTGGCTCACTTCAAAAGCTGGTATATTCTTCATACGACGTCAGAATGACTTCGTTCTTTCGCCGTTGGCTTCGTCTTTTCGTCCTCTTCGAGATGATAGCAAGAACTCCAAGACTAGAACGAGTTCCATTTGGTCTTTGGCCATTCTCCACTTGTAGACTTTAATTTTATAGCCCTTTTCACTTCTTTTCAGATGATTCACCTAACAAAAGACATAAGCTAGAAAACGAACGTAATGTACAATAATTTTCAAAAATATAATAAATTACTAGCATGGATTCGACAGTTAATATATTCAAAATATGCACTTAAAAAATTCCCCCTTGGCTTTTGCTAGTCCTCGAGCAAACTATCTAACTTAAAATACAACAACTCCATTTCGCCGAGGATACGGTTGCACTTAGCATGTGCAACAAGCCTTTAAACCCCCAGGTGTCCCTAGTGGACGAGTTATAGTCTCGTGAGGTCTTACGGGATATATACCCACAAAACCAGCTCTAACTTCAAAGAATTCCAGCGTTCCAAGCATCCAAAGAGCTATGAGGACATATAGTTTCTACATGATAGTAATAAGAAGTTAGAAATACCAAAGAAAATATGCATTCTTAAATCTTGAGTGAGAAATAACCACACCATAACTAGAGAATGCGCGTTTGAGAGCGATCAATAAGCATTTCGCCTCGACTTCTGCCTCACTTAAAAGGATTTTATGATAATTGCACTCAATAAGACAACTTTTTTATGGGTCTCACATGTGTGCAGGTAGGAATGAAGAGAGAATCTTACACACGTTGAATGGTGGGAAGGAAACCTTCCGAATTATTTCTGTAGACTCCACAAAATCGTGGGAAATAAAGATATTTTTCTGATGATCTCTAAGAAAGGAAATGAACCACTATTATCGAGGATGAGAGTACTTACCACCTTCACATACGATTGCAATGATGATAACACCACTCTCACAATATCCAATAGAAATGTAGTCTTCAGCTCGTCTTCTTCATCTTCTTGGTCTTGGTCTTCGGTCTTCAAATGCTGATGATAAACTTTTGAACTTCGTAGAACTCTGACAATTTATAACTCTTTCTCTTCAATTTCCTTGTTGCTTGAAACTTCCTTATAGATTTTTCTTCCCCATGGCATTATTGAACAAATAACAACCTAAATGCAAATCTTTTTGTATTTTCTTTATATATATATATTTATTTATTTTGATTAAAAAGATTGCAACTACAAAAACAATAACAAAATTAAAATTAACATGGCCATGAAAGAAGTACTTTACCACTTTGTTCTTCACAACTTGTATTGTCTTCGTACCATAAACTTCAATAACTCTCATCTTTTGATTTTCTTCGCTCTTGTAAATAAGTCTTCAACTTGGATATATAATTTCGCTCCTTATGTGTAAGTCTTCAACATGTATATAAAAATCTGCTCATTGTATGTTGCTTTGCTTGGATATGAAATTTGCTATTGCTTGTATTGTTGCTTGTAAACCTCAAACGTCTTCCACTTTCCTTGTAGATTTTTTTGTTGTCGCTCCAGTTGTTGATGATGATGATGTTTCTATGGATTTGTTGTTAGCGAGAGAGAGAATGATGCCAACTTCAAATCAAACTACAAGAAGGTGGTTTTCGTCTATAGACGTCACCCTCATTATTGACAAAATTAGCACTCAAGAGATCAAAGAGTAGTGCTTCTATTGGTGGGAGGTTGGATAGCTCACCATTCTACCCATAATTAACGTACGGTAACACACACTCAAAAGAAATCTCTTTAGTCATTTATAAAGAAATCTGGTCTGGTGCCTCGGTTGATATGAAAATGGGTAGTCTCCACTAATGATTGATCAGCAACTCTAATAATGCATTTCTCCCTGCACCTCATTTGCATCACCGACATGATTAAATCCATTATTTAACACTCCAATTCGTACGAAATCCGAACGCAGTTCCCTAACACTTCCAAGTTCAGTTATGTCAGTCTGAATTCTCTATGTAAACATACCTAGAAGTATGCTAGTGACTCTAAATTCTCTACAAGTTAGAGGTTTTTATGCAAAAAATTTAAATTTTTTGAAAAATCTATACGCCAAATACTTCCCCACACTTAAACTTCACGTTGTCCTTAATATGTAAAACCGAAAGTTCTGAAATCTGACATAACAACAGATAAAACGCAAAAACTGTGCAAATTGGTAAGGCATTCGGAAAAATTCCATTTCACAAAAGTTGTTCATCTACGTGTTTTCTAAAAAGTGTTAAAAGTGCACAGTGTTTCGATAAACTGTCTGACAGTTATGGTCTGTGAACTGAACTACGTGTAGTCTGAATTTTTCCGACGAAAAGGTATTCATCATAATTTTCTTCTAAAATAGATTCCGGATTCAATGAAATTAAACATGGGTATGCAAATATAATATGAAAACAAAATAAAATAAAAGGGTTTAAGATACAAAACCTATGGGTTGCCTGCCATTTAGCGCTTGGTTTAAAGTCATCAACCCGACTCTCTTGTTATCGCCCATACACCAACAATTTGAAAATCTGGTAGTCCACCCAGAAAATAATCTGCAATTCTAGTAACAACTTCACACAATGATTATCATAACATATGAATAATGAAATTGTTATAGCTTGAAATCTTCCCCCACACTTTATCCTCTCTACACTCGAAAGTGGATAGAGAACATAAAATAAGGGAGCTTCTATAGGTTCCTCTTGTTGAACCTCCATTGTGCTAGAATCAAACACATCAAGTGGTGGATACTTAGAAGTAAAATAATTCTTAAGAATTTTAGAAGCACAAATATTCAATCCTAAGTAATGTGGATCAAAAGATTTAGAAATATGCAAAGGATTAGACAAACCTTCCAAAATCTCTTGTATTACCGGATCCTCATCATTCTTAAAGAATTGCAATGAATTATTTACCTCATTTGTATCGTGGTCCTCTATCAAACTATTTAGCCATTCTTTGTCTGCTTCAACCATAATCGCAACATCACTATAATCCTTGGAAAGCTTAGTTGGGTCTTCCACAACTTCAACCAATTTGGTTTCATTCTCAATCTCTATTCCTTTAACAACCTCGTCATCGGAATCAGAATCATCTCCTAGAAAGTCAAGTTCATTGGTGCAAATAATAAAATCATTGTTTGAGTACGTTACACCATTTATAATAACGGTTTTGTCATATTCATTCTCCCCTTTTGAATAGGAGAGTGATCGTTATTATGATCCGGAGTTTAAATAACACTACAATTATTGCAAGGATTTTCCAAAGGTTGATCATCTTCATCAGAGTCTTCGTCAACCTCATAATCTTCAATGTCTCAACGACGTTGAAGTTCCGTTTGTATTACCTTGTTAATTTCTTCGAGAGTCTTTTCCGATGCTCCAACTTCTTCTAACTGATCATATTGCTTAGAAAGTTTTCTGATATTAATACGTTTTCCGCCGTTACTCACGAAGGAAAGTTTAGACCATATCTCTTTTTTTGACATAAATGAAGAAAGAACATGATAAAGAGGAGTAGCTCTTTCCAAACTCTCTGTCATATGCACATTACTAGAAAACAATTGATAAGAAGTATAACTATCCTCCTATCCCTGTGATTGCTCACTTACATTCCCGTCATAAAGTTGTTGATATGTATGAGAGTATTCACAAAGCTCTATAGGGTATGGTTGGTAGTTGTTATATGAATGAGATTGAAATCCATATTGATTACCACTATTATATGTTGATTGGTCTTGTGCTCCGTACATGTTATGTCCGTAAGGAAACATGACGACTCACAAGAACAAAAGAAAAAATATAAAAATAAAAACAAACTAAACAAATAACAAATCAATTAACAGCCGCTCCCCGGCATCGGCGCCAAAATTTGATGCGTGTCGTAACCACAACAAATTAATCAAGATATTTCCCACTAATTAACCGGTAATATAGCGGTAGTAAGGATCGTTCCCACAGAGAGTTGTGTAATTGATATGTTATTTAGGTAGAAATAAGATAAAACAAAGGGGATTGTTTGATCAAGTAAAATAAAAGTAATAACAAATAAAAAAAAGATATGATTAAGGAATCCTTCGCCGTTACCAAGCGATAACTGGATTAATATAATTATCTATCTTCGTTAAACCATTCATCACCAACCATAGAATAGCAACTAGCTCAGTGCTATCCACAAAACTCCTTATACCACAGATACGGAAGCTCTCCAATATCAGATTCTATCCAACTGAACCACCAAGTAGTAGCTCACTCAAGGTGTAATCCAATCGAACGTTTTAGGCTTTGTGAATTAGGTTGATCCCATTAGTTTAACTATTAGCTCAAGGTTCACTTGCTGATGTTTTCTTCACTCGCAATTGCTCCACAGAATCCCTATGCAAGGTCTCGCGATTTCTACTTGTGTATAAATTATTCGAAGATTACTTATCTCCTAACTCAATACTAGCAATAGAACAATCAATAGACTAATCTAATATGCATTTCAAATCAATCTAAGAATCACTCATAAAATTAGATATAGTGAAAACAAACGATAAGATAATTAAAATTCCGGACAAACTTGTATAATAATAAAGCTTCACGCTAGAACATTGAATTCATCCTCAACCAATAAAAGTTTAGCTTCTCATCATTACACAATTACCCGGTTTCTCCCTGAAGGGGTAAACCCTAAAATATTGATGAAGAACAAAAATGTATTATGAGATTGTGATATATATGATTAGGTTAAGAATTGTCTCTTAAATAGTCTCCAAGTTGTAGAAGTGCCCGTGCTTAATTCCGTGCCAAAATAGGTTCCAAATACTGGCCAAATTCCAAAATAAGTCATGCCCAAAGGGTTGGACGTGAGACTAAAGATTAGATCAGCCAATCGGGCCTGCACAACTGCTGTAGAAATCCATCCCATTAACATCATTCAACTGTCGGACACATGGGACTGACAGTACAAACTTCATTAGACTCCAGTTTTCCTCTCACGGACAGGACTTTCTGACCGTAACTTCTCCTGTGACTTTCTCTATTTTTCTTGATTTCAACTACGGCCAGGACTTCCATACGTAACTTCTCCTGTATCTTTTCCATTTCTTTTAGTTTCTCGGATTTTCTAACTGGGCCAAGCTCTGCTCGTTAAGCCATCATTAACATCACTGCCATTAATGGCAGCGGCACACAAACTCGTTACGTCTCCTTCGTTCAATCAATGACAGAAGCTAACATCTCGAACAAACTCTAAGCACCAACCAAGACTCATTCCACCACTGTTCTTCATCGGAAATGGCAGTACCCAACGAAGCTCCATACTCTTCCATGTTTAGACTCTTTCGAGCTCCATCAACTCCGAGCATCATCATCCCCTAGCCAACTCCTTCATCTACTGCTGACCAATAATGACAGCAGCTCAATACTCATCGACAATCCTCACTGCCAATGGCAACAACAACAACTCATTCAATGTCCTTCCCGATCTCCAAGATTCTTCTTTCCTTCTCAGTCACGACCACCATCTCCCTGATCTTGCTCGTCAATGGAAGCAGCAATCATATTCCGATCATCATTCATCTATTACCGAGCTCATTCTCTCACTGCCAAACTCCCTGGTTCCATATAAACTCGAGTTTCATTCTCATTCATGGAAGCAACCGTTTTTCCCTGAATCAACTCGAACTGCAATCATTCTTGTTGCTTCAACATAGAAGTCACTAACAAGCTGGTTAGGACAAGATTAGGAAATTGATGTAATCCTAAGGAAATTAGAAGTCATCTAGTTCTAAGAAAAGGAAAGACATGTAATAAGGTAATAGGACTAGGAAAAGGAATTCATAGTTCTATATATATATGATCACCAAAGTTGTGGTTGATCATATGATCAAGATTAGAGCTTGTGTTTAGCTTTGAGAGATTTTCTAAACATCAATAAAGAGAGTTGTCTTTATATAAGCTAAGTTTCATCTTGCAGTTGCTATTAATTGGTATCAGAGCTTGTTTCTGAGCCATGGAAAACGAAACCACCATTGTGGGTGCAAAACAGTTCACACCACCATCAATACAAGTTCCAATCCTCAACGCCACAAACTACACAATATGGACCATGAGAATCAAGGTACTGATGAAACCTACAAGGTGTGGGATACAATTGAACCATGAACAGATGATGCAGATAAGAACAACATCGCTATAGGTTTACTCTTTCAAGCAATACCAGAATGTCTTGTTCTACAAGTTGGTGAACAAGCACGTAATCTCGGAGCTGATCGAGTTAAAGAAGCCCGTCTGCAAACCTTAATGTCTGAATTTGAAAGAGTGAAGATGAAAGACACTGATACTATTGATAGCTTTGCAGGAAAGCTATCAGAGATAGCCTCAAAAGCTGCTTCACTTGGACAATCCATTGATGAAGATAAACTGGTAAAGAAGTTTCTCAATAGTTTACCAAGATCCAAGTATATTCATATCATAGCTTCTCTCGAACAAGTCTTAGATTTAAAGAAGACTAGCTATGAAGATATAATTGGAAGATTGAAAGCATATGAAGAGAGAATCCTCGATGAAGAAAACAATGGAGAAACTCAAGGAAAACTCTTGTACACAAACTCTTACCAATAAAATTCTGCGACAAGAGGAAGAGGTCGTGGAAGAGGTGGTAGAGTAAACAGAGGCCGAGGAAGGGGAGGAAGGTTTAACTCACAAGATAGAACAACAAGTCAGAATGATCAAAACCAAGGGAAAGAAAAGAAGGATAGATCAAACATTATTTGTTACAGATGTGATAAACCAGGACACTTCTCCTCTGTATGCCCTGAAATAATACAAAATATGGAAGAAGCAAACAAGAATGAAACAAGGGAAGCAGATACAACTCTTTTCATGCACAAAATTTTATTCTTAAACGAAGGGAAACTAATACCAAAGAACTACGAATCAAAGGATGGTGAAGAAGGAATCTGGTATTTAGATAATGGAGCCAGCAATCACATGACTGGTAAGAGACACTACTTTTCTGAATTCAATGAGAAAATCAAAGGACAAGTGAAGTTTGGGGATGAATCTTCTGTAGAAATTTAAGGGAAATGATAAATTCTATTTCAGAGCAAGACCGGAGAACAGAAGCTTGTAACAAACATCTACTTCATCCCAAACTTACAAAGCAACATTCTAAGTTTAGGACAAGCTATAGAAGTTGGATGTGATGTTAGAATGCGATAAGATTATCTAACAGTTCATGACCCAAGTGGAAGACTTTTAGTTAGAGTCTCACGTTCACATAATAGACTCTACAAGATAAGTCTCATGATTGGAAGGCCATTGTGTCTGAATATGAGACTGGAAGATCAGACATGGAAGTGGCATGCAAGATTAGGACACATAAGCTTTAGAACTTTAAAGGCAATGTCTCAGAACAAGATGGTTCGAGGGCTACCACAGATAGACGATGAATCAAGGATCTGTGAATCATGTTTAGTTGGGAAACAAACGCGTCAAGGTTTTCCAAAAGCAACAACATTCAGAGCCTCAAAGCCTTTAGAGCTTCTTCATGATGATTTATGTGGTCCTATTACACCACAAACCCTTGCAAATAACAAATACATATTTGTTATTATAGATGACTTCTCAATATATATGTGGTCTATTCTTATGAAATAAAAGAGTGAAGCATTTGACAGATTCAAAGCTTTCAGAAATCTGATAGAAAAAGAGTTAAAAGAGGAAGTCAAAATGCTTAGAACTGATAGAGGAGGAGAGTTCACTTCCTTAGAGTTCAACAAGTTCTGTGAGTCAAATGGAATCAAAAGGAAACTCACAGCACCATATACACCACAACAAAACGGATTGGTGGAGAGGAGAAACATGACTCTAATGGAGATGACAAGAAGTTCTTTAAAGGCTATGCAGGTACCTAATTATCTATGGGGAGAAGCTGTACGACACTCCACATACCTAATAAACAATATACCTACGAAAGCTCTGAAAGACATGACTCCATATGAAAGTTTGCGAAAGAGAAAACCAAACATAGATCATTTAAGAGTGTTTGGTTGCAAAGCATACACAAAAATTGATTCTGCAACTCTTAAGAAACTGGATGATCAATCTCAGACTCTTGTGCATCTAGGAATTGAACCTGGATCCAAAGCTTACAGATTATTCAATCCAACAACGAAAAGAGTAATAGTGAGTCGAGATGTGGTATTCGATGAAAAAGCAAACTAGAACTGGAAAGAAACTAATGATGGATCAAGTAGGGATCCAGGAATGTTTCACATGAGATGGGGTCAAGTAATTGATGAAGGCGAAGGACCCATAATCATCAATACCAATGGAAACAATGATGTTAATCAAGAAGAAGAAGAGAATAATGAAAACACTGAGAATAAAGTAGAAGAAGAAGAGGAGATCGATGAAATAACTCAACCCATTCCACTGCGAAAATCAACAAGACAGATACAAAAGCCACAGTATCTGGAGGATTATGTTCTTCAAGCTGCAGAAGAATGTGAGATTATGCTACTTTCTGTTAATGATGAACCAAGGAATTTTCAGGAAGCAAAGGTCTCGACTAAATGGACACAAGCATGTAGAGAAGAAATTATTTCAATCAACAGAAACAAGACTTGGTTTCTAGTTGATAAGCCAGGTGGGGTAAAAGTGATTGGTCTTAAGTGGATCTTCAAAATAAAACGGAATGCTGATGGTACTGTCAATAAATACAAAGCAAGGCTTGTAGCTAAAGGATATGTACAAGAATCAGGCATAGATTTTGATGAAGTTTTTGCACCCGTTGCTAGAATTGAAACAATACGCTTATTAATTGCAGAGGCAGCATCAAACTCATGGGAAACTCACCACTTAGACGTTAAGACAGCATTCTTACATGGTGAATTGCGAGAAGATGTGTATGTTAAACAACCAGAAGGTTTTGAAGTAAAAGGACAAGAGCATAAGGTTTATCAGTTATCAAAAGCTCTATATGGTCTAAGACAAGCTCCTCGAGTCTGGAATACAAAGTTAGATCAAATCTTAAAGGGAATGAGATTCATAAAGTGTTCTAAAGAAACTTCTGTATACAGAAGAGAAGAAAAGGGAACGCTTCTTGTGATTGTAGTCTATGTAGATGATCTATTTTTTACTGGCAACTCCCTTAAGGTGATCAATGAGTTCAAGAGAGAAATGTCATCAAAGTTTGAGATGTCAGACCTCGGAAAACTCACTTATTACCTTGGCATAGAAGTCCATCAAGGAGTAGATGGGATTCAGATTAAACAAGAAGCTTATGCAAGGAGAATTCTGAAAAAGCAGGACTTGAAACTTGTAATCCAACTAAGATACCAATGGAGTTTGGACTTAAAGTTTCAAAGGCACAAGAAGAAGCAGAGATTGATTCAACGAGTTATAGAAGAAATGTTGGATGCCTAAGATACTTATTACACACAAGACCAGATTTGTCTTTCTCTGTGGGAGTAGCAAGCCGTTATATGCATATTCCACGCAAGTCTCATGGTGATGTAATAAAGCAGATATTGAGATATCTAAGAGGAACAATCAACTGTGGATTGAAGTATGGTCGAGGAGGATTAAAAGAAATTTTTGGGTATAGTGACAGCAGTCATAATATTGACCAAGATGATGGAAAAGGTACAACTGGTCATATATTTTATCTAGGAGAAGCACCTATTACATGGTGTTCACAGAAGCAAGACACTGTTGCCCTCTCATCCTGTGAAGCTGAGTTTATGGCTGCAACAGAAGCAGCTAAACAATCAATATGGCTTCAAGAAATGTTGGGTGAAATCAAAGGAAGAGAACCTGAAAAAGTTCTCATCAAGATTGATAATAAGTCTGCAATTGCACTCACTAAAAATCCAGTGTTTCATGGGAAGACGAAACACATTCACAAAAGGTATCATTTCATACGAGAATGTATCGAGAAAGAGATCATCAACGTTAAACATATACCGGGAACTGAGCAGAAAACAGATATATTGACAAAGGCATTAGATCGGATCAAGTTTGAAGAAATGAGAAAACTGATTGGAGTACAAGATATGTCACGGGTAAGGTTGAAGCTTAACGGGGATAATGTTGGTTAAACTTCAACATAGAAGTCACTAACAAGCTGGTTAGGACAAGATTAGGAAATTGATGTAATCCTAAGGGAATTAGAAGTCATCTATTTCTAAGAAAAGGAAAGACATGTAATAAGGTAATAGGACTAGGAAAAGGAATTCATAGTTCTATATATATATGATCACCAAAGTTGTGGTTGATCATATGAGCAAGATTAGAGCTTGTGTTTAGTTTTGAGAGATTTTCTAAACATCAATAAAGAGAGTTGTCTTTATATAATCTAAGTTTCATCTTGAAGTTGCTATTAATTCTTCTCTTCCGAGAACATCACAAATCATTGGACCTACCCACTCGATCACAGACTTCACCATCCGACCACCGCAACACCTCTCATCAAGATACCACAACTCCAAATTCCACTGCAGACTCAAACCATCTTTTCTATCTCTGCTCAGTACCACAACGTCATTTCCTCATCAGCTGGTATATTCTTCATACGACGTCGAAATGACTCTGTTCTTTCGCCGTTGGCTTCGTCTTTTCGTCTTCTTCGAGATGATAGCAAGAAATCTAAGATTCGAACGAGTTCCATTTGGTCTTTGGCCCTTCTCCAGTTGTAGACTTTAATTTTATAGCCCTTTTCACTTCTTTTCGGATGATTCACCTAACAAAAGACATAAGCTAGAAAACGAACGTAATATACAATAATTTGCAAGAATATAAGCAATTACTAGCATGGATTCGACACTTAATATATTCAAAATATGCACTTAACATATAGCCACGGTTTGCAAAGATTGCATTCCTTATAATTTATTGTTTTAAGTTCATGAACTACGAATTTGAGATATCACCAGCTTGAGCACGCGTACGGGTATGCGCACCTTAGCTACCGAATTTAGTTTACAAACTCAGCAGAAATTTTCGGTTCGAAAACTTCCGTGGGTACACGTACGGGTACGCGTACCTAAGGTGACTGGTTTACAAGTTTGCAAACTACAAACTCAGCAGAAAATTTCGGTAGAAAACTTCCGCCAGTACGCATACGGGTATTGTCTCCTTTACCAATACCACATGCACACATATGCACGCACTTTGCTTCCGGTACATGGATTTATACACTAATGTGCGAACACGCTATATATGCTTATATCCATAGATGGTAATCTCAACTCTACATTTCAATCATTGAAACATTCTTCTATAATGTTATAACAATCGTTATTCACGACTATCGTCATCAAATCTATTTTCAAGATTGAAACGTCATCATGACTTTCGTCACCGGTAAAGATGAAAATGGTTAAAGCAAAAGCTTACCAACACATATTTCGAGAAAAAGATAGGCGAGTAAACTCGGCTCGAAATATCAAATGTGTATGTATGAAAACTATCATACTTAAACGACTTTGTCTCAAGAATAAGAGATAGAATAGACTTTTGAGTGATAGATAAGTTCAAGTCTAAACATAACTTTTAGTCGGATGAAGTTCCACCGGTTCTTCGAGTAGTTCTTCGTCTTCGTAAGATGATCGCCATGGAGTCTGGAGCTTAAACTACACTTGACTATCCTAGACCGAGACTTAGTCATAAGTAAACTAGAAATCAAGACATATAGTTTTGATCACTAATGTTGACAAACATGCTTGAGATAGCAACGCACGCGAGTTCGACCGAGCAATGCTCTAACAGGTGGTGTGCATATTCTGCAAACAAAAAACAACTCATATAAATTACTGAGTGTTTGTGTTGATGGGGTAAAACGTGGGAAGGAGGAACTATCCCTAATCACACAAAGTACTCCCAAGATGTAGAGTGGTTTATGAGAAGTAATGGTGGATTAATGATGTCCCATAAGTGTGCCTCCTTTTCCCTTTTATAGTGACCTTCTTATGGATAAATTCCCATAAGATTAATATATTACTAAACTATTCCCTTTCCTTAAGTTATTATCAAACCCTAAGAGGCTTTCTTCTGGGGATAAAGCCCAATAAATTTAATATACTCTTGGATGGACTAAAACTATCCCATCCTAGTGGGTTAGGCCTAGTCCCCTAGTCTCTCCATCCTAAAGGGGTCCCTCAATAGGTTAAGGGGTTATCTATTTTAGGATCAGTTATTTTCATGTATCAACATTAGTCCCCTGATTGTTTGACCGGTCAAATACCGTGCCAACAATCACACATTGTTACAACGGTTTTGACGGTTACGACTGGTGAGTTGGAACGGTTTAAATTCACGACTCATGGGATGCTGCAGTTACTGGCTTATCCAGTAACTCCTTATTTTACCTTCCTATAAATAGAGGAGACCTCGCCTCTCAGTCCTCAATCTTTTCACTGCGTCCTTTTATCTTTCCTCCATTTTCTTCTCACTCGCTATGTCTAATGAATCACTCGATCATGACGCGCCCCTCAGATCAGAGCCTTACACGTTGGATGAGATAAGAAGCAGTCCCCGACTTAAGGATCTCATACGGCCACCTGTGGCGGACGATGGTTCTATTCTTTTTTCCGACCGATGATAATTGGATTTCGAGCATGATAAATCTTCATTCATTTCCTCCGTCCGCTTCTGCGAACTGGCTTATCCGTCCTTAAGCAGACGTGCCTCCAATACCCGCTTCTTAGGAGATGACCCATTTGGAGGTTCATAGAGGAGATTATACCTTTCCTTCAATCATTCTTCGCTCGTCCGCTGAATCTCATGCCGCCTGGGACCTATGGGTGGATTATATTTGTTCTAATCTGGATCATAGAAGCACCATCCGGTCTTTAGGTATATAAGCTGCTTTAAACGCTTCGAAGTTTAAATACGTCCGGTGATATCATGATAGCTTGATCCGTTTATGTGCGCATTGGGGAATCGATCCTCACACGTTTCTATTCTCTTGGGGTGAAGCGACCCCAATTCTGGAATATGTAGTGGCGCTTACTGGCGTACCTATCCATGGTACTACAGTATTTGAAGGTTACTGCTTTCATAAGTCTTTCAATCAGAGCGACAAAGATCTTCGCGATCACTTAATTGCAGCCAAAGCAAGTTTTATAACATTCCAGCCGCCAGTGGAGGTCAAAACCGAGGCTCTAAATGAGGTGGAAGACTCGACAGGTAAAGGGAAGGGCAAGGCTAATGCGTCCACTGCCTACAGTTCTCCGTTTAATGTTTCATCTTCCTCAAAGCTTATGATATCCACCATTAAGGCTGCTCATTCGAAGTCATCTATTGCCGAAGAATCTGACGATGTAAGAGAGACATAGGCGGAAAAGAGCTTCCAGAAACCTAAGACCGGGCAACGCCGCGCTTCTTTCTCTTGTTGGATTAAGTATTGGGCCCCTTTGCTTTCTGGTGAACGAGAGGGGGTACCTCCCCGTGAGGAGGAGACAAATCGAGCGAAATTAACAACTTTTCTTCTCTTTTGGTTATGCCATGATGTGTTCGAGTACAGTCCCCAGGACACTATCAAGAATAAGCTTATTCCTATGGCAGTATTAATGTCCCGCAGCGTGTCATTCCCGCTCTCTCCCATGTTCCAGGGCGGTCTGTATCACCATTTGGATTTATTGGCGCGTGACATTCGCCGTGTGAACGAATATCATGAAGTAGAGACTTTCTATCCTCCAGGCATGGACTTGGGAAATCTTTCCTTTATACAGGCCCCCTCAGATGAATCCCCTTGCTCTCTCGCGGCAAGAAGAGGTTACTCAGGAGGATGGCTCCAAGCGACTCATGACGGCACCTCAGTCTCACCCTCGGATGGCTCTTTATCACAAGAAGGGTTTTCTGTCTAAGGATAACCTCAAGGATTCATGGACATGGGAGATGATTTCAACCCTATCACCTATCGAGATGGTCATACTGGTTCCTTGCATTATAGTTTTGTTATTAAGTCGCAACGGAGGATGTCTTCCGCAGATATGCCTCCATCCGATGATTTTGACATCATTGTCTCTACTCTACCGGGACCTCTCCCAGGATTTCATGGTGGGAAGTTTTTATCCGAGGCGTATAACGCCGTTCGTGTTGTTCGTCATCTTGGTTTTGATCAATGGGTTCCTTATTGTTAGAGCACTGCTCGGTCGAACTTGCATGCATTGCTATCTCAAGCATGTTTGTCAATGTTAGTGATCAAAATTATAAGTCTTGATTTCTAGCCTATTTATAGATGTCTCGGACTAGGATATAGATTGTGTAGTTGAGCTTAGACTTCACGGCGTTCATCATTTGAAGACGAAGAACTACTAAGGGGAGCTTGTGGAACTTCATCGACAAAAGGTATGTGTAGACTTAAAATCATCTATCACTTGGAAAGTATATTTCTACTCTACTCCTATATTGAGACATAAGTCATGTTACGATATAGTTTTCTATATACACATTTGATATTTCAAGTTGAGTTTATCTCGCTTACATATTTCTCGAAATATGTGTTGGCAAGCTTTCGCTTTGACCAAGTTCATCTTATATCATGTGAAAATTACCGAGTAACATCTTACATGGTTTGTGTGATACAATCATTTGGTGTTGTCTTGGAATGTTTTGTTATAATTATTTCAATAACTTGAAAATTTCTTTGATGCTAATAGTGTGTGAAAACGGCTATTGTCATCCTCTAAGAAAGTTTCAATTATTGAAATAATAGTTTAGAACACTTAACCATTATTGGATATGTCGTGTTGTGCACTCTTGCACATATGTAATCCATGTCCGGGAACCATAGTATGCGCACCCGTTTGCGTACCGGTTGGTTTGAGAAATCCGAGAACCTAAGTATGCGTACCCGTTTGCATATTGGAGAAACCCAATCTTAGTCCGGGTATTTCAAGTACGCGTATCCGTTTGCATAGTTGAAGGTTAAAGTTCTAAAATCGGTTGTGTACATGAACATAAACATTTATATAATAAGGAATGCAATCTTTGCAAACCGTGGCTATAATGTTCATGATTGATTCGAGTGAATCAAACTGATTTTGCTTCAATTGTGTTCTTGTATAATTCTATGAGAATATAGCAGTTGAACAACTCTTTAACTAGTTTCATTTGAGTCATTTGAACTAGTTATGGTTAAGATGAATAAGGTCTATATGAGAGTTATCATATGGCTAACCTCGGTTAATAATTTGTGAACCAACATGGTATACACGTTTAGGTACGGTTACATAAACCTAAATGAGGGTACATTTCATTTATGTGTAACAAGCTAAGTTCGATCTAACGGTTGAAAGATATTAGCTTGGTTGAATCAGATTTTTCATTTAACGGAGAATATTGAATGCTTTGTTACCAAGGTAACTTGGATTGCAAACCCTGATTTGAAAACTATATAAAGGAGAACTCTATCAACTGGTAAAACTAATCCCCACACCTCCTGTGTGTTACTAGTTGCATAACTAGAGTCGATTCTCCTTTAACCTTAAGTTTCTATTAATACCGTGTAGGTTGACGACTTGAAGACTTCACTGGGATTGTGAAGCCAGACCCAACTATTTTCTTTGTAGTTGCGTGTTCTGATCTTTCCTGATTCTATCGTATTGAGTACAATTGAAATAATTGACTCGAGATTAATCTCTCCGATTGGAAAGATAAAAGTAATCACAAACATCTTCGTCTCATCGTTTGTTATTCCACAATATCTTGTTTCGCTAGTCGATTAAGATTATTGTGAGGTGATTGATAATATTAAGCTGTTTTTCTGGAATATAAGACCGGTTTATCAATTGGTTTATGTTCACCTTGATTTATCAAAAAACAGAACAAAAACTCTTGGGTATTTCTGTGGAAGACAGATTTATTCAATCTATAGACTTATTTGTGTGAAACACATTTGTTTATCAAGTCTCCGACTTTGGGTTGTAGCAACTCTTGGTTGTAGGTGAGATCAACTAAGGGAATCGAGTGCGTAGTATCCTACTGGGATCAGAGACGTAAAGAACGAAACTGTACCTTGAATTAGTGTGAGATTGATTAAGGTTCAACTACAGTCCAGTCATAAGTTAATTGGTAGTAGGCTAGAGTCTGTAGCGGCTTAATATAGTGTGGTGTTCAATCTGGACTAGGTCCCGGGGGTTTTCTGCATTTGCGGTTTCCTCGTTAACAAAACTTCTAGTGTCTGTGTTATTTCTTTTTTGCATTATATTTTGTTATATAATTAAAATATCACAGGTTGTGCGTTCAGATCAATTAATTAGAATATCCAATCTTTGATTGTTGATTAAAATTGATTGACACATGAACATTGGTCCTTGGTACCGTTCAAGTTGTTTCACATAATAATCAAGCTTGGGGATTTCTATCTGTTTGATTTGCTGATTACATTGTGAAACAGAGATATTAAACTCTTTCATATACTTTACTTTAGATTGTGTCTGACTGTCTAGTTGATTCTCTGGAAAGTGTATTGGAGTAAGTCCTCTCAGATTTCCAAACGAATTGTTGGGTGTGGTTGTTAGACCCCCGCATTTTTAGTTGGTTTCAGAGCAGGCAAACACATTAAAGACCGTATAAGTCTGTGTTTGTAAGCGATCTGAGGATGGATGATATTGTCTCTAAAAACGCTTCACCAGAAATGGATATACTCAACATCGAGAGTGTTCTAGAAACCATCGACAAGGTTGAGAATCCTAAGTTGAAAAAACTCATCAATTTCCCATGTCTCGAATCGATGGATAAGGGAAATTGATGGCTCCAATTGCAAAGTATATATCAAAAAACCTAAACTTAGAGAACGCTCTGAAGATGTTTTTGATGGCTGTCGTAAGTGCAATCAAATTAATAATCTTATTTCCACACAATTAACTAGTAATATAATGGAAGTAAGGATCGTTCTCACGAGGAGCAGTGAGTTTTAGTTGTCAAAGTGTCACAAAGGGGGTGGGGGGGGGGGGGTTTGTTTTAGATTGTGAACAAAATAAATAATCAAAGCAAATAAATGTTGTATTGTAATCAATAGAGAGAGATATGATCGAGGAATCCTTCTTCGTTAATAAACCGTCAATGAGTTATTATAGTTGCCTACTCGTCGTTAATCATAGATTATCACCAACCGTGGAATAACAACTAGATCAGTGCTATCCCCTAAATTCCTTATATCACTGGATACAGAAGTTCTCGCCTACCAGATTCTATTCACCCAAACCACATAGTAGTAGATCACTCAAGGTGTAATTTAGTCAAATGCTTTATCTTTTGTGAATTTATAGGTTGATCCTACTAGTTAGAATCTTAGATCAAGTTCCACTTTTTAGTGTTGTTTAAACACACAATCGCTCCACAGAATCCCCCTGCAAGGTTTTGTGTTCTCTACTTGTGTACAAGTTATTCGATGATTACTTATCTCCTAACTTAATACTAGCAATAGATTGAATCAACAAATCAATTTAGTTGGCCACCTAAACAATCTATCAACCAATCCTAAATATTCATATAATATAAACAAATGATAATCATATGAAGAATTTCAAACTAGATTAATATAATAACTCAAATCTTGTTTACAATTTAGGATTCATCCTCAATCAATACGTGTTATACATATGAGAAAAATTTAGAGATATCGTTACGATTGAATAACTGCTCTGAAACCCTAGATTTCGATCTGTGTGATATTTCTCCTCTCCAAGACTTACAATTTCGTGATATTATGATGATGTTTCATTCATGACCTAATACCTCTCTTTATAGGTTTACATTGCTTGGTCTTCACGTATTTAGTTCGGTTCAAGAACCCGACCCGAAAATATGAAATAACGACCCCAAACGTGATCTTAAGCCTTCCTAGGTATGCATACTCAAATTCCAGCAGAAATTTTCGGAATTAAAGTATGCGTAGCCGTTTGCATACTTTAATGTCTTCAGTATTCGATAAAAGATTGTTTTTGCCACAACTTCTTCGTACGAACTCGGAATGACCTCATTCTTTTTGAATTATTTTTATCTTTCAATTATATCCAATATGATGATGAGAAATCCTTAATTTGAATGAGTTAAGATCGGTATTTGTACTTTCTCTTGATTTTGAGCGTTTTGCTCCTTTTTGTCACTCTTCTTCCACTTCTCTTAGACTTGGGCACTTGAATACTTGGAATACTTCTCTTCCTAGCTCTTTTCAGCACTTAGTAGCTCCTTTTTGGATGATTCACCTAATAGAGGCAAATAACAAGAGTAATAATACGAAAATATGCAAGAATAATAGCTAAAACAAGTATGGAATGGACACTAAAATCATATGAATTATGCACTTATCAATTGTTGACCTCCATAAGAAGTTAGATGAACAAATCCAGATCAATTCTGATCTTGCTACAGAAATTACAAAACTCAAGGAATTGAAGTCTGTAAATTCTTTTTCAAAGGTTTTCAATAACGACTCTAATTCTTCCTTGAATTGCCGTAAGTCAGGTGATAAGCAATATCTAGGCTTTGTGAAACATGACAGTGCTCAGAATCCTTTTAAAAAGGTTTATGATGTTGGTACATGTTTGTTTTGTGGTTCTCATAATCACTATCAACATGTTTGTTTGTCTTTCAAGTAAAGACTAAAAGTTGCTAGTGATCTTCATAAGAAAGCTGTTCAACTTTTGTCGTCTTTTAAAAGACATCCACTACTGACAATAAAGCCTAAAGTGGTTAGTAGTGCTAGTATGGGAGCTTTTTCTCTAAAGACAACATCACCCTTTCTATGGTTCCTTGATGGTGGGTGTAGCAGGCACATGACTGGACATCTCTCATGGTTTATCAACTCAAGCGATTTTGATGGTGGACCAGTAACTTTTGAAGATGGAAGTTGCTGCTACATAAGAAAGAAGGGGACGATCAAGTTACATAGCGTTCCTGAAATTCATGATATCGTATACGTTAAAGGTATGATTGCTAATCTTCTTTTTATTAGTCAAATCTGTAACAAAGGATATTAAGTTGTCTTCAATGATAAAGGATGTGACATTGACGACAAATCTGGAAAAGTGATTTTTCAAGGATCACGTGGAAAAAATAATTGTTATCTTCTAGATACTTAGTTTAGTAATTATCGCAATTTGACTAAGGTTGAATCTACACACCTTTGGCATGAGCGTTTTGGTCACATCAATTATCGTCTTCTAACTAAGATCATTAACAAAGAACTTGTTAGAGGCGTTCCAAAAATCAATGCTAAGGTTGAAGGTATATGTGGTGCCTGTCTAAAGGGTAAAAAAACGAAAGTTCCACACAAATCATCTCGAGATATTCTCACCAAAGCTCCACTTGATTTAATTCATATGGATCTTTTAGTCCCAATTCAACAATCTACAATGGCTGGGAAGAAGTATGCTTTGGTTATGGTAGATGATTACACCAGATTCACCTGGGTGGCATTTTTAGCTCACAAGAATGAAACGCTCAGTGAGTTCAAGATTATTGTTAATAGAATCCAGAATGAACAGGGTCGCAAACTAAAGAAAATTAGAAGCGATCGTGGCACTGAATTTAAAGACACCAAAGTATTTGAATATTGTGACTCTCTGGGAATTATTCAACAATACTCTCCACCTATCACTCCACATGCAAATAGAGTTGCAGAAAGGAAGAATAGAAACCTTCATGAGATGACAAGGGTAATGCTCCATAACAAAAACTTATCGTTAAGGTTTTGGGGTGAGCTATTTTTACGGCTTGCTATTTGATCAATCGTGTTTACTTACGGTTAAAGACCTTAAACACTCCCTGTGAGTTGTGGTACGATAAGAAACCTAACTTACACCATCTTAGAGTGTTTTGCAGTAAGTTCTACATTCTAAAGGACCGTGAACAGAAAGGTAAGTTTGATTCAAAAAGCGATGAGGGTATTTTTCTTGGCTATGCATCTGACAGTCGTGGTTTCTGAGTCTTTAATCTCATAACCCAAGTCATGATGGAATCATAGAATGTTATCATTGATGATATAAGTAATTTTCGTCATGATGACTCTCCTGCTGAATTTCCTCCAACTGAGACAATTGAGAAAATTAAAGAAACGTCAGAATCAGAAGAAGTTGTCCCAACGGTTGCTGATCCTGATGTCTCTAGTGATGAGGAGAAAATCTGTAGTCAGGCTATTCCTGTTGAACGAGAATGTGTTACTCCACGACACCTTTGGGTTCAAAGGAATCATGATACTAACAATATCATTGGAGGTAGGGAATCTACTGCTAAGACGAGAAGTCAACTTCAAAATATTTGCAATTTTGGTTGTTATCTATCGCAAGAAGAACCAAGGAATATTGATAAAGCTCTTAGTGATCCCTTTTGGGTGAATGGAATGCATGAAGATTTCAATCAATTCCAAAGACAAGACGTATGGAAACTCGTACCTTGTCCCCCCAACATCAATATTGTTGGTACCAAATGGATATTTAAGAACAAGTGCTATGAATTTGGCACCATTGTCAGAAACAAAGCTAGACTTGTCGCTCAAGGCTATTCACAGATTGAAGGAATCTATTTTGACGAAACCTTTTCTCATGTGCCACGCCTTGAGTCCATTCGACTATTATTAGCTCATGCTTGTTTTCTTAAGGTTAAGTTGTTTCAAATGGACATTGAATCCGCATTTCTAAATAGAAACTTAAAGGAAGAAGTCTATGTCGCTCAACCTAAGGGATTTGAAAACCCTAATTTCCCTGATCATGTCCCTAAACTCAACAAGGCATTGTAGGGGTTAAAACAAGCACCTCGTGCCTGGTTTGAAAAACTAACTACTTCTCTTCTTAGGAAAGGTTTTTTAAGAGGCGGGGCTGATAAAACATTGTTTACCAAATGGAGTGGGAAAGATGTTATAATTGCTCAAGTTTATGTGGATGATATCATCTATGGATCAACATCGGAGAAACTTGCAAAATATTTTCAAGTCTCTCTTGGTAAGGAGTTTGAAATGAGCAACGTTGGTGAATTAAAATTCTTTTTGGGTTTACAAATTCAACAACATAAGGATGGAATTTACTTATCTCAAGAAAAATATCCAAAGGATCTTGTTTCAATATTCGGTCTTGATAAGTCAACTCCAAAACTTACTCCTATGCCTACCACGGGTAAACTACATAGAGATGAGAAAGGTGTAAATGTGGATCAAAAACTTTATCGGTCTATCATTGGAAGTCTTTTGTATCTCACTGCCAGAAGACCTGATATTGCTTTTAGTGTTGGTTGTTGTGCTAGGTTTCAGGCAAATCCAAAGGAATCTCATCTTGCATCCGCAAAGAGGATCATACGTTACATTAATCACACTGTCGGGTACGGTCTTTCTTACACTTTTGATACTAACACTGATCTTACTGCCTATTCAGATGCAGATTGGGCAGGGTCTGTGGAAGACAGAAAGAGTACATCGAGGGGTTCTACTATGTAGGGATGAATCTTGTAGCTTGGCATAGCAAGAAACAAAATTAACAATCTTTCTCAACATGTGAAGCAGAATACATTGATGCAGGTTCATTTTGTACTCAACTTCTATAGATGAAACAAATGCTTGCTGATTATGGAATAATGAATATCTTTTGTGATAACTCAAGTGCGATTCACATCACTGAGAATCCTATTGAGCACTCAAGAACCAAGCACATAGACATAAGGTACCATTTTATTCGAGATCTATATGAAAATGATATCATCACTATGGAATTTGTTCCTTCCGAACAACAATTGGCTGGTATTCTCACCAAACCATTATACACTGCCACGTTTCAACACCTACGACAATTTATTGGTGTTGTTCTGGCTCATTAGTTCCCCATAAATCTTTCCCCTGCTTTTATCTCGATATTTTGGGCAATTGAGTTTGGAATTCCAGAATGGTGTTGCTTCAAGTTTGCATTTGTTTCTTGTAGATGTGTTTTTTGTTAAGTATCCTAGTGTTCTTTAAGAAATCCTTCTTTTCTTGTAAAAGCAAGGTCGCCTTGTTGTTTTTTCGGAAATGACATAATATGGGGGAGAGTTCGTTTTGAACTTGTACATAATTGCCAAATCTTTGTGGGGAGTGCGGCAATGGAATATTATATGGGTTATCTTGTATCTTTATAAACTCCTTGATAAATGCATTTAGCTTCGGCTTTATGATTGCATCTAAATAAGTTGTGTTAGAGCACTGCTCGGTCGAACTAGCATGCTTTGCTATCTCAAGCATGTTTTTCAATGTTAGTGATCAAAACTATAAGTCTTCATTCCCCTGCCTATTTATAGATGTCTCGGACTAGGACATAGATTGTGTAGTTGAGTTTAATTTTCACGGCGTTCATCATTTGAAGACGAAGAACTACTAAGGGGAGCTTATGGAACTTCTTCGATAAAAGGTATGTGGAGACTTGAACTCATTTATCACTTGGAAAGTCTATTTCAACTCTATCTCCTATATTGAGACATAAGTCGTGTTACGATATAGTTTTCTATATAGACATTTGATATTTCGAGTTGAGTATATCTCGCTTACATATTTCTAGAAATATGTGTTGGTAAGATTCCGCTTCAACCAAGTTCATCTTATATCATGAGAAAATTGCCGAGTAACATCTTACATGGTTTGTGTGATACAATCATTTTATGTAGGCTTGGAATGTTTCGATAATGATTATTTCAATATCTTGAAAATTGCTTTGATGCTAATAGTATGTGAAAACGGCTATTGTCATCCCCTAAGAATGTTTCAATGATTGAAATAAGAGTTTAGAACACTTAACCATTATTTGTTCCTGTTCACCTTGATTTATCAAAAGACGGAACAAAAAATTTTCGGTATTTTTGTGGGAGACAGATTTATTGAATCTTATAGACTTTTCTGTGTGAGACAGATTTTTCTATCAAGTCTTCGACTTTGGGTCGTAGCAACTCTTAGTTGTGGTGAGATCATCTAAGGGAATCAAGTGCGTAGTATCCTGTTGGGATCAGAGACGTAAGGAGCGTAACTGTACCTTGAATCAATGTGAGAATAATTAGGGTTCAACTACAGTCCAGTTCGAAGTTAATTGGTAGTAGGATAGAGTCTGTAGCAGCTTAATACAGTATGGTGTTCAAACTGGACTAGGTCCCGGGGTTTTTCTGCATTTGCGGTTTCCTCATTAACAAAATTCTGGTGTCTGTGTAATTTCTTTTCCACATTATATTTTGTTATATAATTAAAATATCATAGGTTGTGCGTTAAGATCAATCAATTAGAATATCCAACCTTTGGTTGTTGATTTACATTGATTGACAATTGAACATTTGTATTTGCTACCGTTCAAGTTACTCCTCTTATATTCAATCAGGCTCGCAGATTTCTATTTGATGATTGTGGATTTAATTAAGAGTTAGAAATATTAAACTTTTTGATATACTATATTCTAGATTGAGTCTGACTGTCTAGTTGATTCTCTAGAAAGTGTATTGGAGTAAGTCCTCTCAGATTTCCAAACGAATTGTTAGGTGTGGTTATTAAACCCCCACATTTTCAAGTTGGTATGTTATTCTCTTTTGGTCATGAAGTATCTCTGTGAAAATTTCATGAGGATCCCACTAATTTTCATACCTTTGCCAATTTTATTGACAAAAAGGGGGAGAATTAATGTGTAGTTCACACTACAAATACATATGGTTTTCGGATCATTATGTAAGGGGGAGTAGTTTTCATGTCGAGATGAAGTATTTACTGAGGGGGAATGATACGTATCACCATAATATTGTTGTCAAAGTTGTGATACAATTGAACTTTGATGTTGTGTAATGATACTATGACACTGTATAACAATGATCGAGAGCATTTTTTTTTCTCATTGTTATCGCTACGGATCTTCAACAACTATGATGCTGAGTTGAACACGTTTAAAATCATGGAGTACTTGGAAGTGACGAAGTTTTCGAGTCGTATTGAAGATGGCAAGGAGATCAAGCATTTGGATGAGAAGCTACAATTTTTATTTGTTTTGTAATCCATATGTATTGATAGTTTTGTCACTAAAATTGACAAAGGGGGAGATTGTTAGAGCACTGCTCGGTCGAACTCGCATGCGTTGCTATCTCAAGTGAAAAAGTGGGGGTATAACAACCACACCCAATATTTTGCTTAGCAATATGTATAGACTAACTCCAATATACTTTCAAGAGAATCAACTAGACAGGCAGACTCAATCTAGATAAAAGTATATCAAAGGAGTTAATATCTCAATCTCTCGATTTGATCTATACTCAAGCAAATAGAAATCTGTGATTCTTTATCAAATACTAGAGAGATAACTTGGATGGTACCAAAGACCAATATCCAAGTCTCAATCAATTTTAATCAACAACCAAAGGTCGGATTTCCAATTGATTGATTCTAACGCACAAACTGTGATATTTCAATTATAAAGAGAAACAATATAATGCGAAAATAGAAATAACACAGACACCAGAATTTTGTTAACAAGGAAACTGCAAATGCAGAAAAACCCCGGGACCTAGTACAGATTAAACACAACTGTATTAAGCCGCTACATACACTATCCTACAACAAACTAAATACGGTATGTACTGTAGTTGAACCCCAATAAATCTCACACTGATCCAAGGTACAGTTATGCTCCTATGTCTCTGATCCCAACAGGATACTACACACTTGATTCCCTTAGCTGATCTCACCCACAACTAAGAGTTGCTACGACCCAAAGTCGAAGACTTAATAAACAAATATGTATCACACAGAAAAGTCTATGAATTGAATAAATCTGTCTCCCACATAAATACCCAAGAGTTTTTGTTCCGTCTTTTGATAAATCAAGGTGAACAAGAACCAATTGATAACCCAGACTTATATTCCCGAAGAACAGCCTAGTCTTATCAATCACCTCACAATAGTCTTAATCGATACGACGAAAGAAGATATTGTGGAATTACAAACGATGAGACGAAGATGTTTTTGACTACTTTTATATCTTGCCTATCGGAGATATCAATCTCAAGCCAATCTTTGTAATTATACTCGTACGATAGAAACAACAAGATCAGATCACACAACTACGAGAAAGTAGTATCGGTCTGGCTTCACAATCCCAATGAAGTATTTAAGTCGTTAACCTTGTTTGAGAAAAGAAAACCAAAGGTTAAAGAAGAATTTACTCTAGATTACAACTAGTATCACACGTAATGTGTGGGGATTAGGTTTCCCAGTTGCTAGAGTTCTCCCTTATATAGTCTTTCAAATCAGGCTTTGCAATCAATGTTAGCTTAGTAACAAAGCATTCAATGTTAACCGTTAGATGAAAACCTGATTAATTCAAGCTAATATCTTTTAACCGTTAGATCAAAAGCCTAGCTTGTTACACACAAATGAAATGCACATTTCTAGGTTTGTGTAACCGTACCCAAACATGTACATTTGTTGGTTCAACAATAGTTTACCAAATGGTTAGCCATATGAGCACTTTCATATCAACCATCTTCTTCTTCACCATAACTAGTTCAAATGACTCAAATGAACTAGTTAGAGAGTTGTTCAATTGCAAGGAAATCTTATGTACTACACAAGACACAATTGAAGCAAAAACGATTTGATCCACTGGAATCAGTTCATGAACTTTATACCCACGGTTTGAAAATAACATTCCATAGTTTATATAAACATGAGTTCACAAACAATCGTTTTTAGATATAACCTACTCAAGTTCGTGGACTTAAGTTCTCGGGAGGAGTTCACAAACTCCAGCAGATTTTCTCGGGTCGAGAACTTCCGCCAGTTCGCGGACTTAGCTCACGCCACTATTTCGGTTCTCTAGATTAACAAAGTTCGTAAACTTCGGTTCAAGGAATAAGGACTTATACATATATGTGTTTCCACAACAATACTTATATCCATCAATGGTTATATAATCTAAACTCTCATTTCAATCATTGAAACATTCTTAGAGAACGTTATATAGTTGTTATTCATAAAGTATTTTTCGTCAAAAAATTTTTCAAAGTGATTGAAACATAACATGACTTTCGTCACTAGGTAAAGATGAATTTGGCCAAAGCGAAAGCTACCAACACATATCTCGAGAAATAGATTGACGAGGTAAGCTCGTCTCGAAATAGCAAATGTGTATAATCAAAGTCTATATAGCAAAACTACTTTTGTCTCAAGATAGGATATAAAGTAGATATACTTTTGAGTGATAGATAAGTTCAAGTCTCCACATACCTTTTTTTCGACGAAGTTCCACTAGTTCCTTGAGTAGTTCTTTGTCTTGTATGATGATCCGCCATGGAGTTCTTGATCTCAACTACACATTCAATCCTATTCCGAGACTTAGCTATAGTAGACTAGAAATCAAGACTTATAGTTTTGATCACTAACATTAAAAAACATGCTTGAGATAGCAACGCATGCGAGTTCGACCGAGCAATGCTCTAACAATCTCCCCGTTTGTCAATTTTAGTGATAAAACTATTAGTACACATGGAATACAAAAAACATAAATACATTTGTGAAGTTCCTATTCCGCATGTCTAATCTTCAACATTACTCGAAATCTTCGTCACTTCCAAGTAGTCCAATGATCCCAAAGGTTATAAGTTCAGCATCATCGTTGTTGAAAATCTGTAGCTATGACAATGAGAAAACAGAATTCTCGATCATTGTTATACAGTGTCATAGTATCATTACACAGTATGAAAGTTCAATTGTATCACAACTTTGACAACAATACTATGGTGATATGTATCACTCCCCCATCTCACATGGAAACCACTCCCCCTTACATAATGATCCCAAAACCATATGTATTTGTAGTGTGAACTACATATTAATTCTCCCCCTTTTTGTCAATAAAATTGGCAAAGGTACAAGGATCCTAATGAAATTTCCAAAAGAGACATTTCATGACTAAACGAAAGCATATATCAACTTGTTCTTTGGATGCAATCATAAAGCTGAAGCTAAATGCATTCATCAAGGAGTTTAAAGATACAAGATAACCCCTATAATATTCCACACCCGCACTCCCCACATAGATATGGCAATTAAGCGCAAGTGCAAAAGAACTCTCCCTCATAAAATGTCATTCCCGAAAGAACAACAAGAGAGACCTTAATTTCGAAAGAAAAGAAGGAGTTCTTTGGATATAACAAATCACATATGAATATGAATTTGAATCAAAAAATACTCAATTAAATTAACCAAAAGAGAACCTATAATTAATTTAACCGGAAATGCTCAACATAAGTGAACTTATGGAGACTCAAGAATACTCAATTACATTAATCACAAGAGAACCCATAATTAATCTAATTGGAATACACAACCAAATTAACCACAAAAAGTAATCATTTTAATTAGTCATGCTCGACATAAGGTATTCTATGGAGCAATAACTAAGTCAATCATAAGAAATAATCAACTCAGTCAATAATGCTCAACATAAGAAAACTTACGGAGCCTCACAGTAATACATAAAATATGGATCAGGGAAGATCAATACTGCGGAATACACAAGGATTCATTCTATTTTCTATCACTATTTGCATAACGACATACAATAGACATAATCCTTGCAAACAAAAGATTTTAACCTATCTTCCATCAATAATTGCCATATTAGGCTTAACTTTTGTATTTGTCAAAAGTCCATTCATTCTTTTATCTATATATGCATATCGACTTACGAAAGACTTTACTTTTGACAAGGTATGGGACATTCATAGTTCACGGACGCAAACACACATATCCCATAATAAATTGCAATATATAATGCCATAAAGATTAATACTGCAAAAATCATCTTCCAAACAATTTTTTAGAATTAAACAAATAAACCTAAAAACATGAAGATGAACACGTTGGACATATCTATGTGTAATCACAATAATGGCTATTCCAAACTCTAGTTATTCTTCTAAATAAAACAAGAAAATGGAAGATTTACTAGGCAATAAGACCAATTCGTAATGCACATATAAGATGATTTGTCCTTAGAGGGTAGAATCAATCTTTTTCACCCGGATTTACACCAAGAATAGCTACCAAAGGCGTATAAAAATATTTTCTTAATAAAGAAGAACATACAAAGTCATTAACGACCATGCACCATAGTTCACATAAAATGATTGTGAACACTCAAGAATCCCATAGTAATGCGTACTACTGCCCATTCTTGAACTTCCTTCTTTGTGATTCACCAACAAAATTCTTGTAAAATCTACAAATTATCTTAGAAGAGTAGTACTCCAAGAATCCAAGTGCCCAAGTCCAAGAGAAGTGGAACAATTGCGATGAAACAGAGCAAAACACTCAAAAACAAGAGACAGGAAAAATACCAATCTTAACTCATCCAAATTCAAGGTTTCTCATCTCCATTTTGAAGAGAATTCAAAAAGAATGAGGTCAATCCGAGTTTGGACGAAGAAGATATGGCCAAAAAAAGTTTACCAAATATCGACGTCTACAGGCAAGTATGCATACGGGTTTGGAAACGAATTTTCATGACCTGGAGCAGTATGAAAACGGGTAGGCGTACTTAAACCCCTGGATTTTGATTTTAAATGATGTTATGCATACGTGGTAGGTGTACCATGAAGTCCAAACATCCCTAACTATTATTTTCAAACCTAAACGTTTAAGAACCTTGAAACAGATCAAGTTAGGTAGAAACGAACGATAAGCAAGGTACATGGATCATTATAAGTACTCTAAGCAAATAAAAACACAAATATTGCTCAAGTTTATATACATACCTTTTTAGAAGAACCCAAACGAATTCTACAGCCTTACCGAACATAATCCGTGTGCCCCAGTTCTCGTGCTTCCCCCACCGTATACATAGTAGGGCATTTCTTGGTGAGGATGCACTTACAACACAATCAAGTTGTGTTGAGGTAAACAATTTCTTGCTCACCATGGCACCAAGAAAGAGTTTCTTTCCAACTACTTTTGCATTCAACAAAGTTGAGAAACATCCAAGAATCTGATTTTACAAGTTTTGCAAAAGACTTTAGAGAGATACACAAAAATTTGAGTCCCTGATGTCTCATTTTAAAACTTAATAAAAAAACGTGTCTGCAGATAATGTTTAGTACTGCACAGGGAAACTCTTTTGGTGTAAGAAGACATCCTGACATGTTTACAATAGTAAACAAAACAATTATCATGACACAATGTATCAGGAATTGAACAATGAACTGATTCATGCTTTGAGGTGATACCGTCAGATGGCTGAGATTTAAACTCCTCTTGTAATACGTTTAGTTTACTACAACCAAGTGGATTACACAGAGGAGGAGCATTGCTCTTACTAATTAGTAAATCAACATCAACCTCGACATGAGTATTATTCATCATAACTTGATTAGCTTTTCAAGAGATTCTTGTTCTTTCTGTAGGTATAACTCAACATCAAGAGATAAGATTTCAAGTTTCTTTTCAAGCCCTGAAAACACAAGGGATTTTAAACCTGAAGGAGGTTTAGATAAAATTTCTTCTACAGATTTAATTAAATCAGTCATGGAAGAGAATTCTGAAATCCCTGGATCTGGTGGTGCATTTATTGAGATAACACTTTTGTCCATAGAGTCAGACCGCTACAAACACAGAATTATGAGGTCATAAACGTGTTCCCTTCTCTGATACCAATTGAAAAAGTGGGGGTATAACAACCATACACAATATTTCGCTTAACAATCTGTATGGACTAACTCCAATATACTTTCTATAAAATCAACTAAACAGTCAGACTCAATCTAGATAAAAGTATATCAAAGGAGTTAATATCTCAATCTCTCGATTTGATCTATACTCAAGCAAAAAGAAATTTGCGAGTCTTTATCAAATACTAGAGAGATATCTTGGATGGTACATAAGACCAACATCCAAGTATCAATCAATTTCAATCAACAACCAAAGGTCGGATTTCCAATTGATTGATTCTAACGCACAATCTGTGATATTTCAATTATAAAGATAAACAATATAATGCAGAAATAAAAATAACACAGACACCAGAATTTTGTTAACGAGGAAACCGCAAATGCAGAAAAATCCCAGGACCTAGTCAAGATTAAACACACATTGTATTAAGCCGCTACAGACACTAGCCTACTACAAACTAACTTTGGCCTGAACTGTAGTTGAACCCCAATCAATCTCACACTGATCCAAGGTACAGTTATGCTCCTACGTGTCTGATCCCAGCAGGATACTACACACTTGATTCCCTTAGCTGATCTCACCCACAACTAAGAGTTTCTACGACCCAAAGTCGAAGACTTAATAAACAAATCTGTATCACACAGAAAAGTCTATGAATTGAATAAATCTGTCTCCCACAAAAATACCCAAGAGTTTTTGTTCCGTATTTTGATAAATCAAGGTGAACATGAACCAATTGATAACCCAGACTTATATTCCCGAAGGACATCCTAGTATTGTCAATCACCTCACAATAATCTTAACCGACGCGGCGAAAGAAGATATTGTGGAATCAAAAACGATGAGACGAAGATGTTTGTGACTACTTTTATATCTTTCCTATCAGAGATATCAATCTCAAGACAATCTTTGCGATTGTACTCGTACGATAGAAACATCAAGATCAGATCACACAACTACGAGAAAGTAGTATCGGTCTGGCTTCACAATCCCAATAAAGTCTTTAAGTCGTCAACCTGGTTTGAGAAAATAAAACCAAAGGTTAAAGGAGAACCGACTTTAGCTTACAACTAGTATCACACGTAAGGTGTGAGGATTAGGTTTCCCAGTTGCTACAGTTCTCCCTTATATAGTCTTTCAGTTAGCTTAGTAACAAAGCATTCAATATTCACCGTTAGATGAAAACCTGATTAGATTCAAGCTAATATCTTTCAACTGTTAGAACGAAAACCTAACTTGTTACACACAAATGAAATGCACGTTTCTAGGTTTGTGTAACCGTAACCAAACATGTACATTTGTTGGTTCAACAATAGTTAACCAAATGGATAGCCATATGAGCACTTTCATATCAACCATCTTCTTCTTCACCATAACTAGTTCAAATGACTCAAATGAACTAGTTAGAGAGTTTTTCAATTGCAAGGAAATCTTATGTACTACACAAGACACAATTAAAGCAAAAACGATTTGATTTACTCGAATCGGTTCATGAACTTTATACCCATGGTTTGCAAATATCATTCCTTAGTTTATATAAACATGAGTTCAAAAATAATCGTTTTTAGATATAACCTACTCAAGTTCCCGGACTTAAGTTCCCGGAAGGAGTTCACAAACTCCAGCAGATTTTCTCGAGTCGACAACTTCCGTCAGTTCCTGGACTGGGTTCGCGGAATGAGTTCAAGGACTTAGCTTACGCCACTATTCCGGTTCTCTTGATCAACAAAGTTCGCAAACTTCGGTTCAAGGAATAAGGACTTATACATATATGTGTTTCCACAACAATGCTTATATCCATCAATGGTTATATAATCTAAACTCTCATTTCAATCATTGAAACATTCTTAGAGGACGTTATATAATTGTTATTCACAAACTATTTTTCGTCAAAGAAATTTTCAAAGTGATTGAAACATAACATGACTTTTGTCACTGGGTAAAGATGAATTTGGCCAAACTGAAAGCTACCAACACATATTTCGAGAAATAGATAGACGAGGTAAGCTCGGCATGAAATAGCAAATGTGTATAATCAAAGTCTATATAGCAAAACAACTATTGTCTCAAGATAGGAGATAAAGTAGATAGACTTTTGAGTGATAGATAAGTTCAAGTCTGCACATACCTTTTTGTCGATGAAGTTCCACCAGTTCCTTGTGTAGTTCTTCGTCTTGTATGATGATCCGCCATGGAGTTCTTGAGATCAACTACACTTTCTATCCTAGTCCGAGACATAGCTATAGTAGACTAGAAATAAAGACTTATAGTTTTGATCACTATCATTGACAAACATGCTTGAGATAACAACGCATGCGAGTTCGACCGAGAAATGCTCTAAAATCAAGCATGTTTGTCGATGTTAGTGATCAAAACTATAAGTCTTGATTTCTAACCTATTTATAGATGTATCGGACTAGGACTTAGATCGTGTAGTTGAGCTTAGTCTTCACGACGTTCATCATTTGAAGACGAGAAATACTAAGGGGATATTGTGGAACTTCATCGACAAAAGGTATGTGGAGAATTAAACTCATCTATCACTTGGAAAGTCTATTTCTACTCTATCTCCTATATTGAGACATAAGTCGTGTTACGATATAGTTTTCTATATACACATTTCGAGCTGAGTTTATCTCCCTTACATATTACTCGAAATATATGTTGGCAAGATTTCGCTTCGACCAAGTTTATCTTATATCATGTGAAAATTGCCGAGTAACATCTTACATGGTTTATGTGATACAATCATTTGGTGTTGTCTTGGAATGTTTCGTTATGATTATTTCAATAACTTGAAAATTGCTTTGATGCTAATAGTGTGTGAAAACGGTTATTGTCATCCTCTAAGAAAGTTTCGATGATTGAAATAAGAGTTTAGAACACTTAACCATTATTGGATATGTCATGTTGTGCACTCTTGCACATATATAATCCATGTCCGAGAACCATAGTATGTGCACCCGTTTGCGTACCGGTTGTTTTGAGAAATCGGGGAACCTAAGTATGCGTACCCGTTTGCGTACTGGCGTACAGGTTCATGTCCGAGAATTTCTGCAGGAATTGAAAGTTCGCGTACCCGTTTGTGCACTGGCGAAACCCAATCTTAGTCCGGGTATTTCAAGTATGCGTACCCGTTTGCATACTTGAAGGTTAAAGTTCTAAAATCGGTTGTGTACATGAACATAAATATTTATATAATAATAAATGCAATCTTTGCAAACCGTGGCTATAATGTTCATGTTTTATTCGAGTGAGTCAAACCGATTTTGCTTCAATTGTGTTCTGTATAATTCTATAAGAATATAGCAATTGAACAACTCTTTATCTAGTTTCATTTGAGTCATTTGAACTATTTATGGTTAAGATGAATAAGGTTGATATGAGAGTAATCATATGTCTAACCTCGGTTAAGTATTTGTGAACCAACATGGTGTACATGTTTAAGTATAGTTACATAAACCAAAATGAGGGTACATTTCATTTGTGTGTAACAAGCTAAGTTCGATCTAACGGTTGAAAGATATTAACTTGGTTGAATCAGGTTTTTCATCTAATAGTGAATATTGAATGCTTTGTTACTAAGGTAAATTGGATTGCAAACCCTGATTTGAAAACTATATAAAGGAGAACTCTAGCATCTGGGAAAACTAATCCCCACACCTCATGTGTGTTACTAGTTTCATAACTAGAGTCGATTCTCCTTTAACCTTAGGTTTCTATCGAGACCATGTAGGTTAACGACTTCAAAGACTTCATTGGGATTGTAAAGCCAAACCCAATTATTTTCTTTGTAGTTGTGTATTCTGATCTTTCCCGATTCTATCGTATTGAGTACTATTAAAATAATTGACTCGAGATTAATTTATTCGATAGGCAAGATAAAAGTAATCACAAACATATTCGTCTCATCGTTTGTGATTCCACAATATCTTGTTTCGCTAATCGATTAAGATTATTGTGAGGTGATTGATAATACTAGGCTGTTCTTCGGGAATATAAGACAGACTTATCAATTGGTTCCTGTTAACCTTGATTTATCAAAAGACGGAACAAAAACTCTTGGGTATTTCTGTGGGAGACAGATTTATTCAAGCTATAGACTTTTCTGTGTGAGACAGATTTGTTTATCAAGTCTTCGACTTTGGTTCGTAGCAACTCTTGGTTGTGGGTGAGATCAACTAAGGGAATCAAGTGCGCAGTATCCTGCTGGGATCAGAGACGTAAGTAACACAAATGTAACTTGAATCAGTGTGAGATTTATTAGGTTTCAACTACAATCCAGTCCGAAGTTAATTGATAGTAGGCTAGAGTCTGTAGCGGCTCGAAACAAGGCTGAGCGGTTATTCCAAGAGTCGATAATCATGATAACCGATATTGAGCAAGATATAACTGACTACCATGCATGTATCACTCAACATGCGGATCCTAATCTTCACGGATGTGCTTTGACTTTATGTGATGTGTCCGCTCTTGTTCATCCTACCGATAAGAAAGCGGAGTCAGCTCATTTGTTGGTGTTAAAGGATGAAGTGGGGATGCTGCAAACTCATCGATATTGCTATGGATAAAGCACACAAAGCTTATGAGGAACATAAGGAGACTCTAGACATGGCTCGAGAATCCCGTGATTCCAGTAATGTTATGCACAAGGTTCATCAAGTGCTTGAGGAGGCACGTAATGCTTATACCGACTCCACTACTCAGTATGGTGAAGTGCTTTTGATGATGCAAGACTTGTATCAAGACATTGCTCATTGCCGCTCGCTTATAGTTAAACGTTCCTAAGAGGGTTGCTGCCATCATCCCCCCCACCTCCTTAATTTATTTATTTATTTTGGGATTTGTAAATGTATTTTTGGGTGTTGTGTCATTTGGTTATATATATAAGAATTTTCTTGATTTATCAAAGTAAATAGTTCAAGTGTTTATCCCTTGTTTCATGGCTAATCGTGTGAGGTTGGTTTTAGAAGTAAGATACCTAAATCGCCTTTTAGCGGTGATACGTTTGATATCGAGAATTCGTGCTGGCATGAAAAATTAGCGGCTACGAACCATCTTGTGATGAAGATTAAAAGTGAAGGCGGGTTGCATGATATGACTATTCTTGAATATCGTGGTTATTATCGCGAGAAGCGTTTGATTACTCATTTCCGGTGTGTTGAAGTAGATCAGTTTGTGAGGTTTGTTGAAGCGGCTCTTGCTGAAGTTCATAGGGCGCTTCGCGCGCTATCCTGGTTTTTCTTTCCCGCTGGTATATATAACTTTGATATTACCAAGAAATAACGATTAAAAACTATGGGAGAATAAGTCAGTGCGTTATCTTTGTTCCTTAAGAAACAGAAAATGGAAATTGTTACAAGCCACTGTTACCAGAAATGCCCGACTTGCTCATGATTGTGAGGATTTATTTGAAGTAATCCAGACGCAGTATCTTCATGCAATTGATTTATATGTGGATCGGTTGAGTTCTTATCGAGTCGACCCTTCAATGGAGAATGCCATGACTTCAGATAAGGCATTTAAGATATTTTCTGACTCCAATGCCCGGATGGAACATTGAGAGAATAATTTAATCATTGCGCGTGGTAGGCTAAGACGCGCACGCTCAGTCCTATCTTCGTTTCTTTAAATTTTAGAGTAACTAGTTAGGATTTTATTCATGTAACACTTCATTTTATCCGCTTCGTATTACTCCAGGTGTTCATACTTGTCTATTAATGAATATATCATTATATTATCCTTGATTGTCTTTTAGTATATTCTACGCAATGTCGTTTCCCAAAGTGTACCTTTGGGATTATACTCTTTCTATATTTGCGCTACATCTATTCTGGCCTTACTTGAGCGATCAAGCGTATCGAAGCTCAAATAGTCAGGATCAACACTTATCTCGTATGTTGTGTCTATGGTCATCCTCAAGAATCTTAGCGTATTTCATTGGTCGTAAATGTAGCCTAGCCAGACTAGGGGATATTAGTGCAGTTTATTGGTCATGCGCGGAACCTAGTCAGACTCGGGGCTATTGGTGCACTTCATTGGTCATGCACGGAACCTAGCTAGACGTGGGGCTATTGGTACACTTCATTGGGTCGTGCACGAAACCTAGCCAGACTCGGGGATATTAGTGCACTTCATAGGTCATACAAGGAACCTAGCCAGACTCGGGGCTATTGGTGCACTTCATTGGGTCGTGCACAAAACCTAGCCAGACTCGGGGCTATTGGTGCACTTCATTGGTCGTGCACATAACTTAGCCAGACTCAGGGCTAATTATAGTGACATATAATTACACTAAGAATACTTATATTATTGATAATCATCCATCCAACGTACATTTATGCATAATAGCTTTTTAACCATTTACCATTGATAGGGGTATTGATCCGTGATTCATTCATCCGCTTGAGGTAGTAATATCCATTCTCCGCTGCTTCACTAATCATATAAGGTCCTTCCCAGTTCGCGACAAACTTTCCAGCTTTTTCATTTCGTTGAACGTGCGGGGCGATCTTCATGACTGTGTCGTTTACGGAGAAAAGTCTTTCCTTCACCTTCTGATTATAGTATCTTGCTATCCGCGAACCGTTCAGCTTTGGCTCTTCGCTCCTCTAAAGTGTCAAGGTGGGAAAATCGACTAACCTCGTCCATAGTATTGAGACTAGCCATAGCTACTTGCGCTGAAGGGATGGCAATTTCTGTCGGTAGTATTGCATCATCCCCATATACTAAGGAATAAGGCGAGTCCCCAGTTGAACTTCTTTTGTAAATGCGGTACGCCCACAGTACAAGCGGTAGGTTCTCATGCCAGCTATGTGATGATCATGTACCAATCGACTTAATATTCTCAACAATGTTTTATTGGTAGCTTCCGCTTATCCATTCCCCCGAGGGTAATAAACAGTCGAAGTGTGAAATTTAATACCATACTGATCTAACAATTCCTTGACCGTATGGTTAACAAATGAAGTTGCATTGTCCGAGCGAATAATCGTCGGTGCGCCAAATCGGCATATGATATGCTCCTTGATAAATGCTGCAATAGTGGCTCCAGAGTACTCACGGAGCGGAATAGCTTCCACCCATTTTGAGGAATACCCGGTTGCGGTGATAATGTTCTTATGTCATCCGGATGAAGTTGGACTGATCTGCCCAATGATATCAAGTCCCCACCTATGGAAAGTCCAGGAAGTAACAACACTATGCAGCAATGTGTGCGGAGCGTGGATTAATGGTCTGTGGCTTTGACACTCCTAACACCTTCTCACATGCTCAGCCATATCAAATTCCATCGTGGGCCAGTAGAATCCTCCTTCGTATAGTTGTAGAAATTGTTACCTCATACCTTGATGCTCCGCCTTATGGGATGTATCCATTACTACCTCCGCTTCTTCTTGTGATAGGCATCGCAGTGTCGTGTCCCCATATCTTCTCCTATAGATGATTCCTTTGTTCAAAAAGAATCGACCGGCTCTCCACTGAATCTTGAGCGCGTCTCGCTTATTTTGCGGCAGACGTTTATGTTGAATGAAATCTATATATGGTGGCCTCCAATATTATATTTCCACGATGCACACTTTTGTTTGTTGTGGAGGCGCTTAGCAATATTTACACTTGTCTTGTACTGTCCCCGCTTGAACTTCCATGCCCGACAAATATACACCCATTCTCTGAAGGCGATACAATGGGATTTCTCCTGTCTGTTAGCAGGATTCTGTGTGAACACGACTTAGTATTGTGCCTCTATCTTCCCCACACAGAGGGATAGGGCTCCCCCGGGTGTTCGATAATATAAAGTTCCCCGTACTACTAAGAATTGCTTTAGAACTTTAGAGGGCAGCATCTGTTCGTCCGCATCTTTAGTTAAATCTTCAATATAAGCCGCTCTCCAGTCATCATTTTGTTCGAACGTCGCGTCTTCCTTCCAAGTGCTTGGTAGCACCCTCTTCTTCACTACTACTGTTTCTTCATCCGCTTCATTCAATTGCATCTTTGCATCTAAAGTGGATACAACATGGAGGTTAGTGGTTCTTCCCATATGATCGATGACGTTACTTCCTCTCTTTGCTATCAACTCTTGGACTTCTGCTCGGTAAGCATTTAAGTGCGCCTTTTTTACCTGGAAGTATCCTAATATTTGACTCGTAACCAGCTTTGAATATCCTTTTATGTGTATCGCTCCCAAATTAAGTTCTTACGCCATACGTAGCCCCAGGATTAATGCCTCATACTCCGCTACGTTATTACTACACTCGAAATCCAACTTGAAGGCGAACAACAACAAGTCTGATTTAGGTGTTTCGAAAAATATACCGGCTCCTCCATGGGAACCATATGATAATCCGTCAAAGAACATTTCCCATCATTGTTCTTCCTCTGCCTCTGCGACCTCTCCGGGTATCTCTTCACTTATCTCCATCATGTCTGTTCCTTGAAATGTGGCCAACAGATTTGTAAATGTCTCCGCTGGTACTTTAGTTCAAATTCTGATAACTGCAGTATCCATCGGGCTGTCCTGCCGGATAAGACAGGTTTGGTGGCTAGATAGGCGATTGGATTAGCAGTTTCTACCAGTATGGTCTCGTGAGCGAGCAAATACGATCTCAATTTCTGTGTGGCATAAATGAGCGCTAAGCATGCTTGTTACGCCTTCGAGTATCTAAACTCCGCGTATCTGAAGCCTCTACTGATGTAGTAGATTGGACATAGTTGATCATTTCCGAGGTCCTGGGCTAGCAATGCTCCAACTGCCATGCTAGTAAAATCCGTGTATAGGTAAAGAGGTTCACCTTTGACAGGTGGTCGTAAGACTCGCGCGCTAATCAGACATTCCTTAAGCTTATGAAAGGATCGTTCTTTATCATCTCCCCATTCATACGTCTTGCTATTTTTTAACAATGGTGAGAAGGCGGACAATAGCTGTGCCAACCCTGGGATAAATCTCCGTACGTAAGATATTCTTCCTAAAGTTTGCAACTCTTTCACATTTGCAGGTGGCGTCACAGTGGTTATCACTTCCACCTTGATCGGATCGATTTGTATTCCTTTTTTTGTAACAAAGAATCTCAAGAACTTTCCAGAAGTAACACCAAAAGCGCATTTGAGAGGGTTCATCTTTAGGTGATATTTTCTGCACCTATCAAAAGCGCGCTTCAAGTGATCCAAGTGATCTTCTCGCACCCTAGATTTCACCACGATATCATCTATGTATACTTCCATTATCTGGTGCATCATACTGTAAAAAATAGCTACCATCGCCCGCTGATAGTTTGCGTCGGCGTTCTTTAGTCCAAAGGGCATCACAACATAATAAAATTTCCATACGGCGTTTGAAAAGCTGTTTTGTGAGCATCCTCCACTATCATTTTCACCTGATTGTATCCGCTGAACCCATCCATAAAAGAAAACATATCATGCATGCACGTGTTATTTACTATTATATCTATATTTGGCACCGGGAAATCATCTTTAGGACATGCGCCATTCAAATCTCGATAATCAACACAACATCGGACTTTTCCATTCTTCTTAGCCACTGGTACGATATTATCTAACCACACAAGATGTTGGATTGGTTTGATAAATTTGGATTTAAGTAGCTTCTCCACTTCCTCCTTGATGGCGAGTTCTATCTTTTCCGGAAAATTACGGCTCCCCTGTTTAACTGGCTTGTACTCATGTGAAACACTGAGGTTATGCACAACTAAGCTACTATCCAAGCCATACATTTCATAATACGTAAACGCGAATACATCTTGGTATTCACGGAGCAACTTAATCATCCGCGCATTTTCTTCTCCTTGCAAATGTTTGCTGATGCGTACGCAACGAGGATTGTTCTCCGAGCCGAGGTTTATTTCTTCTAACAAATCAAGAGTTGGATCGACTTTTATCTTTTCCTCAGGCAGGTTTTTGTCATGTGCCTCATGTGAAGAGAGTGCCCCATATCCTGTTAGTATCAGAATTTAGTATTAGTTATTGGTGGTAGTGTTTAGCTTAACAGTAGGTGTATTTATCAGTTGTATGGGATGGGTTAGATTTAGCCATCTGTGCAGGTAGTAGCCGTTAGATGCAGGGCAGGGAATCTTAGCTTTATAAGCTAATTGTTCTGTAATGAAAACTCAACCAAAATTATTAATAAAAAATAATCGTTCATTCGATTATTAGGCTGTTCACAAGAGCAAGGAAACTTGATTCTCTGAATCAAGTATTTATCCTGTCATTGTACATCCTTGTACATGACAATTGGTATCAGACTCCATCCTGGAACCTGTAGCCATGGCCACCAAAGAAAAGCTTGAGGATATTTTATCAACTGTTGCTCAACAGATAAATTCAAATACTGAAATCAAATCTGAGATTAGTTTGTTGAGTACCAAAATGAATGTTCTTCTAAATCTTCTTGGAATCGATATACAACAACCATCTGCATCACATCACCATTCAGATTCGACCTCAAATTCTTGGTCTAAAACCGATTCAGATAAGGGTTTAAATGGGTTTTTAAGATCGACATTAAAAATTGGAGACTCAATTGGTGATTTCATTGTTTCTCCATCGGAGGAAATCAAATTAACTCCTCCTGGTGTTGACGAAGAAAAGGATTCTCTTGACCTAGAGTTGATACCCCAATTTTTCTTTGTTGAAACTGAAGAAGATGATGAGTGTCTCGATTTCGAATTTCTCATTCCTTCATTTTTCTTCAACGAAGAAGAAGATTGGACTGATGAGTTGAATTTTCAATCGAAAGAACTTACGAGTTCTGAGGTTGTGAAACCTGAACGCTCGAAGGAATTGGTCGTTAGACACAGTAAACTAATTGGTAAGCGTTTTTCTATTATTCCCAATTCTTCTCGTAGCATTTTCGATCGCGGAAAAGCATCAGAATATGTTACGAGTTTTTATGATTCTGTTGATAAATTCTGTTATGATACTTCTTGTGTGATTGTTTTTCATGGGTTCATTGTACATGATAATTTAAATGGGAATTTGGGTTGTGAGCTGATTACAAAGGATTTTCAATTCCTGGATTCACTCGTTCTGTGTGTAAATGAGGCTGAAATTAGTGGTGATAGGAAGTTGTTTGATAAAATGTCTGAGAGTAAATATATTGAATTCAGTGGTGTTGGAGTTGATTTCCTCTTGCAACTCATTATGGATAAAGTATTTGATCGTGGGAAATAAATTCAACTTATGAGAAGGTATTCTAAACTTTCTGTGGGTTTCAAATTGTTGGATAGACACTATACGATACTTGTTCATAAGCTGATTAGAAAATACGGTTATCAACAAGATGTGTTGTTTAGTGAAACAATTACTTGTCTGTTAATTATTGGTGGTTTTACTGATACTGCTTTAGTATTCTTTCGTCTAATTACTGCGATTGAAGCTTGGTGTCTGTGTGATGATGGAGATGTTTTTATCTTACTGCTTAAGACAACGCAAATGAGTTACAAGTTAATAGTGGATGAATGTCTCTTCCTTATCATCAGTTCTGCTAACTGGATATACGATCATGGCAAGGTCCTTGTACAAATGCTTAAAGTTTCTACTCACTGGATATATGATAGAGGAAAGTTGTTCGGGAGTACAGGGAATAAACATCATAGGGTGCTTGTTGGAGTTTACTTTTCCCTGGCCAGGCTGGTGAGATCATACTATACCCCAGCTGACAATGTCTTTTTGCAACTGCTTACAGTTGTAAGTTCAGCAGCTGCTTTTGTTCGATCTAATTTTTATACTTCTACATTGATGCTTGAACTTCCAAGAAGTTTCCTTATATTATTTAGCACAAGTTTCTCCCTCCGCTGTTCGTTGCTTATTCCTGAGTTCTGTCGTCACTATACTCTTCCACAAGACAGTGTCCAGATATTTATGAACTCCATACTAAGCACTGGCCCTTGCTACTTACACTATGATCCACATGAATTATATGGCTGTATTCACTTGTGGAGTTTGAATGGAAGACTGGCGACTCACGAGAGAAATATATTTCAATTTAGGCAGTCCCTTTGTAGTTCTTTGCACCTGTGTTACTCTACCTGGTATATTGATCCTTGCTGCAAGAACCTAATTTTTTTTTCCAAAATGGATTTGAGTGAATATTATCTTCCTTGTTACCCTGCTATATGGGATGGTGATTCTCAGCTCAATGAGGTACCGATATTCACATATGTGATGAGGAGATTGGCTGAGATTCTCAAGCACTTGAAGTTTCATGGCTGGCTTACATACAGTCAACAGTTATATTCATAGTCACCTTCTGGGAGGTAGAGTAACGGTGGAGGACTTAGATTCTATCTCAGCTAATACGGTGTCTAACCACTTATTTCATGTCTTAACTTCAGGTGGTAACCCTGTGGAGTTCCTTGTTTTTTCTGATATGGAGAGTCTCACATTTCTTATAAGATATTATAGACTCTTAGTTATAGGCTTATCTATGCTCAGTCCCTTGCTTTCTCCTGCGATCTATGAGACTCTTACTGTTCTAAAGGAAGTTGAACTTCTACCAAGTTGGAGTTCTTTGCAATGTTAAATGGAACTCCGTTATTGCTCGCAGTATTGAGTATTCTGAATGTGCTTATATGGTTCGAGTACTTGAAGTGTAAATTCAGATTAGGCTCAACAAGTTTATGGAGTACGAGAGTTAATAATTATGCTATATGGCTTGTCATCAAGCTACTTGGAACACCTGTCTCTCTGAGTTGTGTTCGTTTGTTGTTTGATAAAGGAAAAATGATTCAACCCATTTTAGGGAAATCTGATTCTAAGGATTTTTGTGTTGCCAGTTGGATCGCATTTCAAAGCACAAAAGTGAATGATTATAGGTGGTGTTTTATGGTTTCACAGCATGGTGCAATAGGTATGGTTAGCTTTTGTTTAAAAGATACATTTGTTATTCAAATGCGGATTACTGAGAAAGCACCTGGATTCCTTGTTAACATGCCTGGATGTGCTTTGTGGAACTGGAGCACGAGTGAAGCTGAAATTATCAAACATATAAATGAGAATTCAGATGTGTTTGTTCTCCAGTACCGGTACTCCGTCAAACATAGACATTTATGTTGTGATAAACTGACGTGTGCGGCGTATCAACAACCAAGGGGTTATATCCAGCTTGAGTTCTCGGGTCGGACAATGGGAATGCTTAGTCAGGATTGGATTCTTAATGGGATGTCAACAAGTTCATATCCCAATGAAGTGGATGCTTCCACTTACGTGGTGACGATCCAAGCTGAAGTTTTTGAGCAGCTACAAGATTACTTATGGGTTACAGCCGTCTGTATTGCTTGTCAGCATTTTAAGGCATGCACAATTAATGTAAAGAAGAAAGTTGCGCTGGACGTGATAAAAATAGAAATTGTACAGAGAATCAAAATGGTTGGCAGGTTAACAAAGGAATTATTACAGCTAACCATTTTATTTCCAGATTTCAAACAGGTGACTTCAAGCAGCCGACAACCTTTTCTACTGGCAAGAGTAAGACACCTCAACTGGTGAGTACTTGGCATTATCTATCTTCACTGGAGTTGTATATGAGATTGCTCTCAGAGTACCAAGACACACCTTTCAAAATTCTGCAACACAACCTTGCTAGTCAGTTCTTTCATCCTTGAGGACAAGGATGTCTTGAAGGGGTGGGGAATGTCATGTGCCTCAAGTGAAGAGAGTGTCCCATATCCTATTAGTGTCAGTATTTAGTATTAATTATTGGTGGTAGTGTTTAGCTTAAAAATAGGTGTATTTATCAATTTTATGGAATGGGTTAGATTTAGCCATCTGTGCAGGTAGTAGCCGTTAGATGCAGGGCAGGGAAGCTTAGCTTTATAAGCTAATTGTTCTGTAATGAAAACTCAACCAAAATTATTAATCAAAAACAATCGTTCATTCGATTATTAGGCTGTTTGCAAGAGCAGAGAAACTTGATTCTCTGAATCAAGTATTTATCCTGTCATTGTACATCCTTGTACATGACAGTTTTCTATCATTTCCTCCTCTGAGATATGAACTTCCACCTCATCTCGCGATCCTTCCACTATTGGGGTTGTCTCCACCATTTCCTCATCTACTGATGACATAGCACAGTTGTGTTGGCGCTGAGAGACTTACCCGGCTGATTGTTATAAGTGCTAGACGTATCCGCCTTCCGGCCGCGAGAAGCATTTGAACTGAATGTTCTTTGTTTCCGTTACTGCTCTCTTACTCCACGTGGAAGGTCCCATCCATGACGGGATGAACACTGACTTAGCTTTTCCCTTTGTTTGATCTTCTGGTTGGAATTCTTCCCAATTCAGGAGTGGTGTTATATGCTCCGGCTGCTCCTCCTGGTTTAAGACATGTTGCGTTTAAAAGACCGCATCTTCCATGTAGGCTTCTTCTGGTCCAAATGGGTTGCCCGTAGCTGGAATCCGGATCTGCTTTCCTCCAATATTAGTCTTAACACACTGATGATATGTTGATGCTACTACCTTGTAAATCAGGAGCCATCCTCGCCCGAGCAACACGTGGAATGTAGTATCATCATCAAGCACGTAAAAGGGAGTGAGCGCTCTGATAGGTACGATCTTCATCATCAAATGTACTATCCCAATTGTCTTCTGGTTCTGTCCTCCAAATCCTCTCATGGTTGTCGCGGGCATCATAATTGTCTCCCATGACACTCCCAGGGATTCCAACGTGTGTAATATTATTAGGTTAAGCGAAGCCCCTCCATCTATGAAAGCTCGCTTGAGGGGTTGTTTGTTAATAAACGTCGTCAAGTATAAGGGGAGAAGGTGCTCTCCTGGGTAACATATATCTTCATTCGTAAAGGTAATGACTTCTTTAGGTATCGGATTTTGTACGCCCTCCCATATGCAACCGCAGTTATCGCCTTGGATACTTCTTGGACTTGGTTTTCACTAAAACTCAGAGAGTCGAAGAACTGTTGATCCAGAATAGTTTGAGAAAACTTACTAACAACTCCATTCATATCCGGAAAGACTGCTTCCTCAGAAGCTTCACACGCTTCTTCTTCTCCCACATCTTCCGGCCTCCAAGCTTCTCCCTCGGCAGGGTTATGTGAGATCATCATAACTTCATGCTGAGGAAGAGAATCGTTCTTGATGCTATGTTCCCCTAAATACAGCTCGCCTCTGGGTCGTTTCCTTTGCACAATATACCAAAGGGAATAAGACTCCACGGTCGGATGGTTTACTCTCCTATGGTAATGGCAATATCGCTCGTGCATTTTATCCGCTGCGGTGGGTTCTGCGGATACTGGTGGTAGAGTCTCTTCCTTGTTCGATACCCATTGTTCCAGAAGTCCTATTATATGTTCTTTACTGAACTGTAGAGGTGGTGGCGGGTTGGACCTTCCTCCATTCGCTCTTCCTCCCCTTCTCCCAGACTGTCCATGGTAGGAACCAAAAGAAATACCTTTTCCTCTTTCGTTTACTTGATCATTAAAAGAAGGTGCGGATGCAGCGTTAACATAATGTTGTTTCCATGTGTGTCCGTGCACTCATGAGTACATAGCATCCGTACAATCTGATATCCGGTCTGCAGTCTCTTCGACTTCCGCAAAGTTTGAAATATGAAGTTTGTAAGATTTAGCCGGAAGACATCATCCATTCCTCTATTGCAGATCTCCACCAAGCGTTGTTCCGGAATATCCTCATGGCATTCTAACGTGAAATCTCGGAAAAAAGTAATATATTTCCCGATATCTTCTCCTACCCGTTGGGTACATCTTCCCAAATCTATTGATATGACCCTTCTTTGGGCGGAGTAAAATTTCTTAAAGAAAAGTTACACCATAGCGGACCATGAGATGATATTTCTGGGTTTCAAGTTGTCATACCATGTAAAGGAATTATCCGTCAGTGACTTTGGGAATTCTATCATGCAAAGGCTTTCATCCTGAGCATAGCGTAGATGGGGAAAAACGATTTGCTGGTTTTTATGGAATTGAGGAGATGACCGTGCGGAGGAATCTCCTTGAACCGAGTGAAATGTTTAACCTCACACGGATACACTGCAAGAAGGGAGTGCTTTAAGTTCGAGAGATCAATCTGTAGGACCCCGGCCTAAACAAAGACAATGGTCGTCTCAGAGTCAATTATGTCACAAGAGAGGATGGGTCGATCTGTAGGAGGGAAGCTGAGAAATGTGTGAGATTAATGGTGATCGAAGATTGTAGGTGTGTTGTGTATTTTGCGCGAAAATAGTTTCTAATGATTGAGTTTACTCAATTAAGAGTAATTGCAAAGACGATGAGTTCGTGTAGACGAAAGATTGTCTGTATGAACGTCATCCTGCTGGCAAGAATTGTTCTCCTATTTAATCATCGGTTCAGAGAACTATTTATGTTGCAAAAGCATTAGACACCATGATTCCATGAAGTGTGACAGTTCCTGGAGTCAAAGAGTGGGGAAGTGGAAATCGTGTTAAAACCAGTTGCTCATCGTGCAGAGACTTGGTTAATTTTCCATCCACTACTTTGCTAACTCCTCCAACTGATTGCACGACTTGCTCACATTCTTATCGTGGATGAACACACGTGCCGTAGGCCGCCAGACCAAAACCCTAGTTAATATCCCCCGCGTGACACGATTGATGTCTCGTGATTTTAGTTAGTCAGTTGTTGACTTGATGATACAATGAGTCTTTGTATTTCTGAGTTGAACATGACTTGCAAATGTTCTAGGACTCATGAGTTGAACGTGTCTGTTGAGACAGAGGTATAATTTTCGAATGAATGTCGATAGTTAAGGTGAGAAAATGTTTCTTATTCGATGGATTGTTGAATATTGATAGTTGAACTAATATTCCTTAGTATGAGCAAATGTTGCTCGTTTGATGAATTATTGGTAGCAGGACCAAATAAAATGTTAATTTAAAATACTGGTAATTGAACCGAGTATAATAAGTTAAAATGTTGATCACGGGATCAACACAAAATTATTAGTGTTTGAATCTGGAATTACGAACCCTGGATTCGGAAACCCTAATTTCGATCAATTGCTGATCAATTGATGATTTATTGAAAATCACAGAGTGAAGGAGGGACCGGGTACATGGGATGATGAGTCGACCATGTGACGCCCTTATGCTCGAGTGAGCGAAATACCACAGTCTCTTGAGACCAGTTGGTAAAGAGATGATCAAATGCTGGTTTAATCATTTATTAAATAATGTTCCGATGAACCTTAGGTGATAAAACCTAATTAATTATAAAGAGATGAAGGACCGACCAAGGGGTCATGAAACCGTCCCTTGGTGACCGTGGGACCAGTTGATGGTCGCTCTAGCAAGTCTCAAGTTAATTGAAGAGAGTTTGGACCCAATGACCAATTGATGGCAAATTAGGTCAAAATTGTGAATAAGTGTGGGACTGGATTCTTGCAAGACTTAGGGCTGGACATGGTCGGTCATGGAGGCATGACCGTGTCACCATGGTGTCCGTGTCTCAGTCCTGAGAGTTTCGGTATTTTCTGACGAGCGTTTGGGCAACCTTTTGAGAAAATACGAAGAAACCAGGGTTTTACTGAAACTGGGAAACTTCATAAGATGAAGGAAATAATAATAAAATAAGGGATCATGGAGTGTGGGACCGGATATGGCCAAGGCATGGCCACCCGACCAATAAGCCCGGTCCGTGACACTTTTCCTAATTTTATATTATTTTTCATGATTTTATGAAAATACCATGAAATCAAGGAGTTTTCTTTGAAGTGAAGGAGTTTCCATGAGATGAGGGAAACAATAAAATTAATAATGATAAAATAAGGGGAGTGTGGGCCGACCATGGCTAGGGCATGGTCGGTTGGCTAGTGGCCCGGTCCCTGAGTCTTCCCTAATTTTATATTATTTTTATGATTTGAAGGAAATATCATGAAATTAAGGAATTTCCATGAGACGATGGAAATAATTAGTAAAATAAGGAATTACAATGTGGGACCGGTCACCGATAGGGCATGGCCGGCCGTCCGGTTAGTGACGACGGTTCCGTGACACCTTTCCTAATTTTATGTAATTTTTGTATAATTTCCTTAATATGAAGGAAATACCATGAAACGAAGGAGTTTCATAGGATTAAGGAATTTCCATGAGACGATGGAAATAATTAATAAAATAAGGAATTACAAGGTGTGGGACCGGTCACGGCTAGGGCATGTCCAGCCGGCTAGTGACCACGGTCCCGTGACACCTTTCCTAATTTTATGTAATTTTTGTATAATTTCCTTGATGTGAAGAAAATACCATGAAACAGAGGAGTTTCATAGGATTAAGGAATTTCCATGAGACGATGGAAATAATTAATAAAATAAGGAATTACAAGGTGTGGGACCGGTCACAGCTAGGACATAGCCGACCGGCTAGTGACCACTGTCCCGTGACACCTTTCCTAATTTTATGGAATTTTTGTATAATTTCCTTAATGTGAAGGAAATACCATGAAACGAAGGAATTTCATCAATTGAAGGGATTTTCATGGGATCAAGGAAAATAATAAAATATGATGAAATAAAGGGAGAAGCGTGGGACCGACCACGGCGGCATGACTGGCCAGCCGGTGGGCTTGGCACGCTTAGACGCCTCCTTTAAAAATTTTACTATTATTATTCTCTCCATGGTTTGATCGTTCTTCCGTGTTATTGAATGTTCGTTCGTGCGTTCAGGTTCTCGTTAGTGCATTTATTGCTGAATATACTCGCACCATTTCCTTGGGGCTTACTCGATGGTGGCTCAGATGCCCGTACGTTGAATATTTATTACTAACCCATGAAATTCTGCTGGGAAGAGCCATGAATTTAAGTAATAAAATATTATGAAGAACGTAGAATATTTTCTAGGATTTAGTTATGAATCTAATGACTAGAAATAATTAATTGATGGCTCTATATTAGCAGGCAAGCTGTCTAGGAGCGTTAATTATTCGAGAATTGGGCGACATGAGCTATTATGTATAATATAGTCAGGGAAAATACGTTGTTGCATCCTGAAGACGTTATCGCTCTATACTAGCAGGCAAGCTGTCTAGGAGCCATCTAATCATAATAATTCTATACACATGTCTTTTATATAGTCAGGAAAAACATTGTTACATCCTGAAAACGTTATTGCTCTATACTAGCAGGCAAGCTGTCTAGGAGCCGTCCAATCGTTCGATTCTATATAAAAGTGATTACTGAAATTTCTCAGTATTTATGAAATATGTCGTTGCCTCAGTTAAGAGACTGCATATTCATGTATGCTCTGAGAGAAGTATGTTCAGTCAGAGACTCTTGTGGCATGAGTTTTCATGCTTCACTAATAGACATGAGCCTCAATACTCATCTGATTGCTGGATAAGGAATATGTAAGATTATGGTTTTAATATTTTATCCTTTGTCGAAAATCCACCATCTACATTAAGTCCCACGCTTAGTGAGGGACAGTCATGTTCCTCGGTCCGCACTGGATGGTGATTTTCTAGTTACGGGCGAAATAAGCAATTGAACTTAATCGTAAGATAGAATGTTACTGGATTTTTGATTGCACGAATGAACCATGGCTTGAACGAAGATCCCAGTAGCATGATAGAGCATCAAGCGCAAATTGGTGTAGCACTGCTGATTTGGTGATCAAACCTTGGTTGATTTAGGATTCATGGGTCCTGGCCCAAGAAAAGAAATCCTTGTTTTAGAAACAGACGCTCGCTCGTTTGTTAGTTTAAGGAACAAACAAAATAGACCTCAGTCTGATGATGTAAAATTTTGTCTATGAGCTTTCACGAAAACCAATTTTTTTTAAATATGTGAGATTTCACAAAGTGGAATAAAATCTCGTTTCAAAGGTGGATGCTCGTACGAGAAAAAAGTTTTTTTTAATAGACATGCGTCTGTTAGTAATAAAATTTTGTTTATGAGCTTTCATGAAATTTTTTTATCTTCAAGCTTTCAGAAATCTTTGAAAATATACTCTCGCTTCAAAGACAGATGCCCGTGCGAGAGAGCAAAAATATATAGATATATTTTTTAAATTTACGTGAGTTTCACGTTAAATATTTATATATTTTGTAAAATCATGTTTTGATTTTGAACAACTGTTGAAAGTATACCATTATACATGGTGAAATAATGTCTCTATGTGAGTTTTCACAACTGTAGAATGGATGTCTGTCTAGTCTTTGAAAAATCTGTGGATGTTAAAATTCACGTGAGTTGTTCACGGTTTTATGAAAATCAAGTCATGATTTTGAATAATGAATTTTGCTCGTCTTTGCAGGTTTGAGAGAACGAGCAAGTTTTCGAAATTCTGATTTTAATCACTACAACTAGTGAAATTGTAAATAGGTAAGAGTTGGATTGTTACCATTTTCTTACGCATTTGTTATTGGTATATCCATGACTCCATGTCTTTCGCATCAGATAGTGGTGACTTCTGGTTACATCCACTTTTCTGGCTCTTCCGGGGAATGCTCTAGAAATATCAAGTCAAAGATGTAGACTTCTACAGATGTTCATGTCGAGGTGAATCAACCTTTCAGACGCTGGAAAGCTGATGCATTGTATGTCTCTCGATCATTTGGGAGTAGTCCGTGGTGGAACCAACGTTTTCTTAGCCTTAGCGGATGCAGAAGAGAAGCAGGGACGAGATGAGTTATTACTGAAAAGAAAAGCTGAAGATGAAAGGCTTGCAGCTTATCAGCAAAACGCCGCCGGCTTCAGAAAATGAGACTAGCGGCTGAAGATGAAGTCTGATCTCGCGCGGAAGGCGTAGCTTCTGATTCAAATGTAGATGAATGAAGAATTTCTTCATAATTCGTTATCAGAAAATTCAGAAGTCAGGTCTTCATTGAAAATGCTGTAGAATCTTCGTCCGATGTCGGATTTTCTTGATATACCCATGTTTCTTCATCCTCAGAAAATTTTCAAGCTTTATCTAAGAATGTTTTCGACTTTTGAGCACGTTTAAGGGCCGAAATTGACGAAACAATAAACTTTGAGGAGGTTTTCAGAAAATTTTCACCTATCATGTAGTCCAAAGTTTTGGCCACATCAATTTGCTCGTTTCTCCAATTTCTGTGAATTTTGGATATGTTGTAGAGGACATCCATACGAACAGAGTGGTATATAAACCATCTTTAGAATCTTCACCAATATCTCCCATCTTGCTTCTTTGTGCGGGACAGTGTAAAATCATCTTAGACACACTCCTGTTGTGTATTTAGACCATTCGCTTGTGTCTTGAACGGTTGGTGAAGGATTTTAATGTTATTGAGTCATTTGAGATCACGAACCCTTGATAGATAAATGAACATGGTGCTTGCAGTGCCATATTGCTTACGCAGTCGTAGAAACATTACTTCTGAAACCCTGCTCACGGGACCATAACTGAGGTTGCTCTCAAGAGGGGGTGATGTAATGACCATGGTTGCATGTCCTAGTGGTAGAATTCCTTTTATGATGAATGATTATCACATGAGAGTCTGGTGCCACGGGTCTTGGACTGTGAAACTGATCATCATGATCAGTGGACCGTCAGTCCCTAGTATTTTGTTAAATCTCTCCTTTTTGTTTTCTCTTCTTCTGCCAGGACTTGGATAGAGGACCCAGGTAGAAAAATTGATGTAAAGACCTAGGTGGTCGAAGTTGAAGGTACCTTGATGAAGGAATTAGTGGAAAGACCCGGTGGACACCGATGGACTGTGGAAGTTATGAATCCCGTCTAAGAAGTGCTGCTTGCATGTTATATGCTATGGAAGCTGTACGAACCTCATATAGTGCCTGAATTCGGTGCTTGACCCCAACTTTTGAAGCTAAGAGACTTAGTTATCACATGAGACAAGAATCACTCAATTTGGAGTTATAGAGGTCATCCAACGGAGCGTGCACATTTGTAATCTGTAATCCCATATAAATTTTTCAGATTTCGTAGACCTGACGATAAAGGCCATATCTTTCAGCTCGTATGTCCGATTGATGCGCCATTTTGGTATGTTGTATAAGAGACATAGACAAACATCTTTAGTTCAGGAAGAATTGTCCCATTCCTCACGCATTGGTACGTTTTTGTAAACCCATGGGCTGAAGTATGTTGTATCTCATTTGTAGAGGTGATGAGAACATCTTGTAGAAGACTTGGGATTGTGCCCGCCCATCGTGCAAGCTTCGAAAATACTTTCATGTGAACGTATTTCATGTTTACACACCTTGATATGAATCATTAGCGCTTTGAGGAGTCCGCTTCGTCGAGCAATACTTCAGAGAATGGTTAATTGATGAAGCCCTGTCATGAGGATGTTGCTCTTGAGACCGTTGTTGATGCTAGATCACGATTGAAATTTCTACAGAAATTCTTGTTGATGCTGAGACCATGAACGGAGTTCCTTCACATATCTTGTTGATGCCGACACTATGGTTGGAGTTGCTCCAGAGACCGAAAAAGGCTAGAACCATGATTATCGATATAGCCTTTGATCCTTTATCCAGTGAGCCTTTTACATTCACGAACTAGTTTGTGAGTTGAGCATTCCTAAGATGAAGATGTTCTAGGATTTCAACCCAAATTTTCCTGATTATGACTTTACTGTGAAGTGGCTTCGTCAGGGAATCGATGTTGTTATGGAAGATAACATCAACAGTCTCCATTCTGGATGTGAGGAGAAAAAGTTCCTTTGTCGTGCAAGGCTTGTGATGTAGAGAGGTTCCGCTGATGAACTTTCATGGAATTACATCAGATTGCAAATTCCAATAAAATCAAGTCCCCAGTGTATGTTGAAGGAGTTTGTGCCATCCATGGATGAATGATGTTGCATCCGCTTCAGAAGTCTTATCATGAGATAATGAAGAATTATCGATTGTAATTTAGTTACACTTTGAATGTGCTGGTGTTGAATCAATATGTCATCGTCGAGATATTTGTGCTGAAGCTAAATGCGCCGTTATAGGAGGTGTACTCTTTGATTGGGAGTGCAATTTGAAGGCTTCTTGAGCGTTGAAGCGTCATATCCCTTGAGCATGTCTTAGATTTGATCGTTTGGGTCCCAACTATCTTCTGCTGATTCAGCATTCCTTTAGTCGCGGTAGTGGGATTCAACACTTGTGCAGACATCAGAGCTTTCTGATTTTTTGGTACACATGAACACTTCTGTAAGGCTATGGAGAAATTCCCAAATTGTTCTTTGCCAACATCATCTCAGTAATGAATGTCTCAGTGAGATGCTCGATTCGGGTGAATCTCAGATTCAACCACTTGGTAAAATATTTTTGAAGTGAGATTACCCACTTATAACGTCTTGCAATAGCAGATATACTAGCAGAATTGAGTCCCCATGTTAGAATAGCACGTGAGAAAATAAATGACATAGACATGGGAGGAATGAGACTTGCCTGAGTGCAGGACCTTTTGATGAATGTCTATGCATATTTTGTAGGTTCTTGTTTCAACCTCGTCAAAGTTCGAAATTCCTCCAAGTGCTCTGATGATGGAACGTCCGCCAAATCTTCTGGATCATAATTTTCTTTGTTAGAGAGATGTGTAACCAAAGGTGCTTTGTAAGTACCCATCTTTTCAGTGTGGATCCATGCTCGTCTGAAGGACATGTCATATCCTGGATCTTCCTGATTATGTGAAACTTGGTTTCTGTCCAGTTTGAACTTATGTTCACTTTAAGAGTGATGTAGCCATAAGTATTTCCGAGCGTTCCTCCAAGGTATCTGATTGAGATGAGAGCATGAGTAGCTTCTTGTCGAGTGATGCCTGTGGATCCGATGGTTTTCAATGGAATATTGTTGATGACGGTGCCAGCATCGATCAACGTTCTTCCAAATTTATTTCTTCTGAGATTGACTGTAGTAAGCAGTCCCCAGTCGTACATCTGTTGGTCTGTGGCTGGAGGCTCAAGAAGTATTTCCGTAATGGACTTCTTGACACGATGTGGTTTAGTGCTGTGAACATGTCTCTCCTTTGTGCCTTCGACAGATAGAGCAATTCACGTTCGACCAAGTATTGAACTTCCTATTTGATAGGTTGTTCAGAGAGTGTAAAGGTTCAGATTGGGAGAGGATTCTTGTGTACTCTTTCAGTACCCAGTTGAAGCTATTGTGGATCAACCTTCTCTTTGAAAATATGTTTCAAAATATTGAAGTTGCTTGTTGGATGATTGATGAATCTATAAAGGTGATAGTACCTGGGATTCTCCATTTCTTCTTCAGTTTTCTCTCTCCCGATGAACGACAATTTGATTGCACCATCTTGAACCCATAATTTCAGTAACTCGATCACTCATTCATAAAAAGAGAGAAGTTTGAGTCTGTCCGATCATTTTCCCGTTTGTTAATGCCGGGTCCAGGTTTGTGCATTTCAAGATTGGTTATCTTTCTTTGGTGCTTCTAGAGGAGATGGAGAAGCGTGCTTGCGTTGTGACTCAGATTTCCATTTGCTCCCTTCTGCAACAACATTTATGGAAGGTTGTAGGTTGTAGGTTGTAATTTTTGTTGATCAAACCTCTGTTACCTCGAGTTTCTCGTAGTTCCTCGATCTTGCAGACTTTGCTCTTTCCAGTAAAGCAGGTGCAGTAGTCGCTGATCGTTTGGCTGCTTCATGAAGCTCTGAGAAAGTCTGGAACCAGAGATTTTCCAGCAAGGCTCTGTAGACTGGGATCCTTCTGTTGATGTACAAGTCCACCAGTTGTTGTTCGGTGACATTCAGGTCATGATAATCCAAAGCTTGGACTCTGAACCTCTTCACATAATCGTTCGGATGTTCATTGTTCTTCTGAGACATTCTTGCTAAATCATAGAGAGTGATCTTCTCTAAGACGAAGAAGTATTTCCTGTAGAAGGCATTAACCATTTAACCCTAACCAATGATGTTCCCTGGTGCAATGTTGTTGTACCAAGTATATGCTCGGCCTGTCAGAGACTATGAGAACTCTTTCGAACGGACGGCATGATTGTGTTCATGTTCGCCTAGTGCTTCCAGAAATCGAGCGACATGTTCTCGACCATTCCCTGTTCCGTTGTAGAGTGTGAACGTCAGAGAGACATAACCTTTTGGTTGAGGAATCCTTTGTGTAGCAGCAGGGTATGGAGGTTGGTGACGGTGGAGAGAGGAGGAAATCTTATCTTTTCCACGATCTTCCAAGAGGCGTTCCCGGTCTTAGCGAGTGATGAAACTGGACGGTTCCTTTGCTGGTGGATTGTCTGCAGCCTTAAGAACTTCCTCATCATCTACTACATGGATTGGTGTGATTTCAGGATCAGCGTATGAAGATGTTTCTTTTGCTTTTCCTTTTGCTGAGTTTTCTCCGATATCTTGTCTGTAAGAGTCTTGAGATAATTGAATAATTCCTTCTGAGTAGCAGCCATGTCAATCTGATTTTTAGTAAATGTCTCTTCACTTTCATGAGATCGCCTATGATAGGCGGATTTTCTCTGAATTTTTCAGGAGACCGGCCGAAGAGAGGATTGTTGGCGGTGTCAGTATCATCGCTTGCGGGGGTGATCACCGGAACACTAGTGTTTGGAGGAGTAGTTGTGGCAGGTTGCGTCGGAGGAGTGGTATCAGCGGTACCATTAGAGCTTGTAATATTAGGGTTCGGTGTTAAACCCGAGTTGGTAACTGAACCAGACCTAAGATCGACTATCTTTGTGAGAATTGAGATTGCAACCGAGAAAATGATCTCCCACTGTGGTCGCCAATATGTAGATGGAGAAAACCGATTTGCTGGTTTTTATGGAATTGAGGAGATGACCGTGCAGAGGAATCTCCTTGAACCGAGCGAAATGTTTAACCTCACACAGATGCACTGCAAGAAGGGGGTGCTTTAAGTTCGAGAGATCAATCTGTAGGACTCCAACCTAAGCCAAGACAATGGTCGTTCCAGAGTCAATTCGGTCACAAGAGAGGATGGGTCGATCTGTAGGAGGGAAGCTGAGAAATGTGTGAGATCAATGGTGATCGAAGATTGTAGGTGTGTTGTATATTTTGCGTGAAAATAGTTTCTGAATGATTGAGTTTACTCAATTGAGAGTAATTGCAAAGACGATGAGTTCGTGTAGACGAAAGATTGTTTGTATGAACATAGTCCTGTTGTCAAGAATTTTTCTCCTCTTCAATCATCGGTTCAGAGAACTATTTATGTTGCAAAATCAGTAGACACCATGATCCCATGAAGTTTGACAGTTGCTGGAGTCAAAGAGTGGGGAAGTGGAAATCGTGTTAAAACCAGTTGCTCATCTTGCGGGGACTTGGTTAATTTTCCATCCACTACTTTGCTAACTCCTCCAACTGATTGCACGACTTGCTCACATTCTCATCGTGGATGAACACACGTGCCGTAGGCCGCCAGACCAAACCCTAGTTAATATCCCCCATATGACACGATTGATATCTCGTGATTTTAGTTAGTCAGTTGCTGACTTGATGAGACGATGAGTCTTTGTGTTGCTAAGTTGAACATGACTTGCAAATAATCTAGGACTCATAAGTTGAACGTGTCTGTTGAGACAAAGGTATAATTGTCGAATGAATGTTTATAGTTAAGGTGATCAAATGTTGATCATTCGATGGATTGTTGAATATGGATAGTTGAACCAATATTCCTTAGTCTGAGCAAATATTGCTCATCTGAGCAAATGTTGCTCGTTTGATGAATTATTGGTAGCAGGACCAAATAAAATGGTAATTTAAAATACTGGTAATTGAACCGAGTATAATAAGTTAAAATGTTGATCACGGGATCAACGCAAAATTATTAGTGTTTGAATCTGGAATTACAAACCCTGGATTCGGAAACCCTAATTTCGATCAATTGATCATTTATTGAAAATCACATAGTGAAGGAGGGACCGGATACATGTGATGATGAGTCGACCATGTAACGCCTAGATGCTCGAGTGAGCGAAATACCAAAGTTTCTTGAGACCAGTTGGTGAAGAGATGATCAAATGTTGTTGTTTGAGGGTGGAAACGTTTTCTGCTGATTTCAGTAATTTCGGGTGTGTGGGTGAGAAACGAGTATAAACCCTAAACAATGTACTGCAAGGGAGTACTTTAGATTCAAGAGATCAATCTGTATAAATACGGCCTAAACCAAGAAATGGCCGTTCCATATTTGCTTCGGTCACAAAGAGGAGGAGAAGGGTTGGTTTTGGGGAGGGAAGCGAAGAGAGTGTTGAGACCAGAATAGTTGATCCTGGAAGAGTATTTTTTTTCGACTTGCATCAGAAAATGGGAAGCTAACAGATGGGAAAGCTAGCAAACGTATTCTGAGTGTTGTATGCTCCTGACCAGAACTTGTTGTTCGGTGGAAATAGGTAAGACCTATTTATACAAGTCGAAGTGAAACGTACTTTGGTCTCATTAAGAAATGGAAAACGGATGAGTAAATGGGAGGATATGGTAACCGGTAACGCCTGGAATTGATGTTCCATAAAAGGAAGCGTTTCATCATTATCCCCTGTATTTACTAACCGCCTCATCCTTATGATACTGTCTTATAACGGGCGTAATGTACGCCGCACACTGTACACTGCCAAACCAATACCCCATAAGCATCCCCCAGTTTGTGACATGTGTTGATGTCTCGAGTGTTTTCGTGGAAAACATGTAGCATGTTGTTGTTTTCTGGCAAGTTGAGCTTGGGAGACTTGTCGGCTCGGTGGTGACCTTCTACGGTCGAGATTTTGCATCTTAAGAGGAAAGGTAGCCGTTGATTATTGCAACCCTTCGTTTGGTAGCCAGTAGCATGAAAGCATGCTCGGTATGGCTTTAATATGGCCTGGTTTAGGCGCGGCCAAATGTTAGGGTTTTGGGTTTGTTTAGGCGCGATCAAACTAGGGCCAAAAGTTGCCATGCGTTAGCTGGTAACCTTGGACGGCTAAGATTTTCATCTAAGGTGGAAGGGTGTCCGTTGATCGTCGCACGCCTTCGTTTTGGTAGCCGCATAAGGAAGGCCGGCATGGTATGGTGTGGCAAGGTAGTTGGCATGCCATTGGCACATGTGGCATGGCATGCCTTGGCGCAGTTTGGCATGGCCAAAACTAGGGTTTTGGGCTAAAGGTTACCATGGTTGGTTGGCGACCTTGGACAACAAAGATTTGCATCTAAGGTGGAAGGGTGGCCGTTGATCGTCGCACGCCCTCGTTTTGGTAGCCGCATAGGGAAGGCCGGCATGGTATGGTGCGGCAAGGTGGTTGGCATGCCTTGGAGTGGTTTGGCGTGGCCAAAACTATGGTTTTGGGCCAAAGGTAACCATGTGTTGGTTGGCGACCTAGGACGGCTAAGATTTGCATCTAAGGTAGAAGGGTGGCCGTTGATCATCACACGCCTTCATTTTGGTATCCGCATAGGGAAGGCCGGTATGGTATGGCGCGGGGAGGTGGTTGGCATTCTATTGGAACATGTGGCATGGCATGCCTTGGCACGGTTTCACATGGTCAAAACTAGGGTTTTGGGCCGTTACCATGCGTTGGTTGGCGACCTTGGACGCCTAATATTTGCATATAAGGTGGAAGGGTGGCCGTTGATCATCGCACGCCTTTTTTTTGGTAGCCGCATAGGGAAGGTCGGCATGGTATGGCTTAGGCGCGGCAAGGTGGCTGGCGCGGCATGCCATTGGCACATGTGGCATGGTCGGCATGGCTTGGCATGTTTTAGGCGCGACCAAACTAGGGTTTTGGCGTTGGGCCAAAGGTTACCATTCGTTGGTTGGTGACCTTGGACGGCTGAGATTTGCATCTAAGATGGAAGGGTGGCCGTTGATTGTCGCACGCCTTTGTTTTGGAAGCCGTGAAGGGAAGGCCGGCATGGCATGGCTTAGGCGTGGCAAGGTGGCTGGCACGGCATGCCATTGGCACATGTTGCATGGTCGGCATGCCTTGGCATGTTTTAGGAGCG